>NC_064616.1:620890276-621193306 GCF_023898315.1 Schistocerca nitens | reverse complement strand
ATTAACATTCTACATCCTTATTCATGTCTACATACATATTTCTCAACATATCCACCCTGGTGATGAACACATTTTTCCAAATGAGAGAGAGCCACAACCTCACCTCTCCTCGCAGTGCTTCATCGCTATCAAAGTGAAGTCCTCAAAGGTATTCATTAAGTTTTGGAAACAGATGAAAATCCGATAGGACGAAGTTGGGACTATATGGAGGACGATTGATAACAGTGAACGAAAGGTGAGAGACTGTTGCAGATGTCATAGCGCTCGTGTGTGGTCTGGCATTGTCATGGAGAGGGTGTTCCACATGTGGACAAACGCATTTAACTCGAAACTCTCTTATAGCATGCTGTTTCTCACAAAGACATGTTACATGCCACAATTCGGAGTCTTCTAGCAGCATGGCGTTGCAACTTGCATCACCAAAGCAGATAAGCCAACAGTAATATGTGACATGTAATAACTCAACCAATACTGAGAACCGAATAGAAAATTCAGGGGTATTACTTTTCAGCACACCCCGTAATGTGCCTAAGGATATAGCTTTTTTTTTTCTTTTGATGAAGTGATACAGTAACGCAACATTCTATATCTAGACAAATAATACCTAGATACATCAGTTCTTAATGATTACATCGTCACCTTAACACATCCTTCAAAAGAACTCCCCAGCATTAACGAATCATAATTTTAACGCCAAAACGTAGAACTGAAACACCACCACCATTTGTCCATATAGACAGTCTTACAATACGGTTAAGAAAGTACCATTTTATTCCTCACAGAGTGCTATTGTTAAGACATTCGGGAACATGCTACACAGTTTTGTATTGTGTTGGCAAGTGCTTTGCAATGTGGGAAAAGCACTCCAGAGGCAACTTTTACACTATGATAAGCAAGTAGCGACTGGATGTTTGTTGTTTTCCTCATTGTTTTTGAATTCCTCAGGTTACCATGACAAACATTTTTATTCTGAAGGTCATTACATTTTGTTTACAGGATGCAGAAAGAGATCTGATAAGGTCAAAGCATGGTAGGGGACACTGAATCAAGTTAAATATGTTACATAGCCATATGTTGGAAACATGCTATTTTAGAGCTATGGCCATTAAATAGCAGTGTGATGAAGTGTGTGCATTTAACCTAACTTTTTCTAGGTAATACTTGCTACGCTGCTAAAGAAAGTAGTTATTGGTTAAATTAACTCAAGCTAATTATGTAAACGTAATATTCAAAGCTGGACAAGCTTTAAGTGTCTAGCCTTGGCATGTTACGTTACACGTGATTCTTTCTTTGAAGCATACTGGGTGAGGATTGACTTACGTGAAGTATACGCTGGAAGTGCCGTGATTCCGTCATTTTGTGAAGATAATACGCTGTACTACAGAAAAAGCATTGCAGTAACGCAGTTAATACTTAGTACTGCCAGGTGCATTGTTTTTAATGATGATATCTAAAGGTCACACTAACCCACAAATCTCACATGGAATCTGATGCTATTCCACAAGCCTCGCGTCCTTAGTGTTTCAGAGATTTAAATTATTTTCAAATTTCATTGACACTGGTACCATTGTCTTTGCAGTGGAACAAATATCGACTAAGGCAGCAAGTTGAGTTTTCCTTTGAGATATTTGGCATTTCAGCTTTCATTTCAATTTTGGCGTTTTCAATTCTCATGTACAGACACGTTTCGGTGCATTCATTTTTGTGGCGTACACAACAAAACATTTCCCACTGTTCTGTGAGATCTTGCTAGTGAAAAATTTGTCATGTGCTTAACCACAAGAAGAGCACAGGTGTCTTCGCAATACTGTACGGTATGTAACTTGGCCACACTTCTCAGCACTGTTTACAGTTTCTGATTTTGTTTTTCCTTGGACTCCGTTGAACCACGTGCGCCACAGGTACTCAGTCGCAAAACGAGTCACTATATAATTCATAGGATGCCGATAAAAAGCTTGAAAATTAAAACAAATAATGAGAATCTGTATCACTCATATGTTTCAACTTAGCTGGACTCTGTAGACTAGAGCACACCTTTCCGCATAATGTTTGTTTTCTAGTACAAGTACTCATTCTGTCAAATGTTCAGAGAAAGATCATCATTATTACTTTTCAATGGCTCTAGATTATTTACCACAAATTCTATGAAGGAGGATATGTACAGTTTTCGCAGGTTATCTGTATAAATAATGTGCACCATAAATATGTGAGACTTTTACAAATCAATATTAGTTTTCGTATATCAAAGTAAACCTCACAGAAATAAAGGTAATTCAAAAAGTTGACCATGCTTGAGATGCGACTCCGTTACACTCCCACCTACCACCTCCCACCTCCCGGAGGGAATGTGCGCCCGACTGTCAGTACGAGTGTTATCCATATGAAAGAGTGCGGACGTTTTTTCTACAGGTTTGAGAATGAACAACATGGCGTAAGCAAAACATGAAAATATTTCCCTGCACCGATTCATATTCGAAATTTGAACATATGTTAATAAAATGGATTTTGTCCGCATCTCGTGGTCGTGCGGTAGCGTTCTCGCTTCCCACGCCCGGGTTCCCGGGTTCGATTCCCGGCGTGGTCGGGGATTTTCTCTGCCTCGTGATGACTGGGTGTTGTGTGATGTCCTTAGGTTAGTTAGGTTTAAGTAGTTCTAAGTTCTAGGGGACTGATGACCATAGATGTTAAGTCCCATAGTGCTCAGAGCCAAAATGGATTTTGTGTTTTGAGTAACAAAAGTAACGTAAATAAGAACTGAATAATGCCAAGCAACATTGCAGCAAGATATGACACTGTAAATGGAAAAAAAGATAAGGATTTAACATCACATCGACGATGAGATAATTAGAGAGGAAGAACGAGCTCGGTTTGGTGAAGGATGGCGAATTTAATCAGCAGTGCCCTTCAAAAGAACTTTCCCGGAACTGGCATTCAGAGATTTAGGAAAAATCTTGGAAAAAAACGAATATGGATGTCCTAATAAGGATTTCAACATCTGTCACCCCAAATATGAATACTACTGTACCATCTCGCTCGGTAGACATTAATGACGAACATCATAGGAAATGAGCGCCTTTCGTCTTGCGTGGTCATTATTAGCTAGGGAAGGAGTACTGCGAGCAGCAACAAGCATTCCAAACATTCTTCTGTCGGAGGATGCAGGTGGTACACCCGTGAGCTGAAATATTGGCTCCTGAAGATATCAGACCACGAGGTGATCCAGTCTGACCGAGTGCTGCCTTGTACGGTCAAATCAGCACCTTTTTATTCCATCTGACATTGTGCTTTTCAAGTGTGTACTGGGTGTTTCAGTTTGAGTGTTTCTCTCTTTAACATACAAAATAATATGCCAAAGGAATACTCAGTCACAGTGTTTACGAACTGGTGTTCGTAAATGAAGGGATGTGTTCTTGACGCCAAAACACACTACAGTAAGTAAATACGAATATGGATCCAAAAAATCTTTCATTGGCGAGTTACGAAAGGAATTCTCTATTGCGACCCTTGACTACACAATTCACCTTGAATGCGCATTTTTATTTTTATTTACATTCTTCTTTACAGACTGTCTTGGCATTTGCTCTTAGTTTGAACCTCCCTTGTTCAGCATCAGGGTTGGAATCAATCGTGCTGATTTTATTAGTCACTATTTCCTTCCACGTCGTCTACTGTATAAACGTACTTACGGTTTCTCAGAAATGAGGTGCTTCATTTACTTGATAATATGCCTCTAGACGTCGTCCAAGGAATATTGTTTATGTACGACAGTGCTCCATCTCACTTTCCTCCAGACGTTCGCCAATATCTCTCTACCCGATTTCCAAATTTACGTATTGGTCGAGAGGATGAATTTGCATGTCCTACCGGATCATCGGATTTGAATCCAATGAATTTTTACCTCTTGGGACATTTAAGATCTTTTATGTTTTCACTTAAGTGTCGATTAGACTGTCAGTAAGGCAGCTACTTCCGTTTCTGCAGCAACATTTGCGAGTACAGCTACAAACAGGAGCAACTTTACTAGTTTAATTTTTAAATTTCTTGCCTATATTTCTTTACTAAGAACACACAAGCGTTTAATAACTGCGTAATGTACAGTGGCGTCGTCTTTAGTATGGATAGAGAGAGACTGCTATGTTCAGATGCAGGCTGAGCCTGTGACCCTTCGCTCACAGCTTCAGGTGGTGCTGGCTCTCGTCACACAGATTCAGACTGTTGCCAATGGGCATCACTGTGGGGGGCCAGGCATTGGGATCCAAAGCACATCCAGCACATTCCACGTGTCTCGTCTCCCCCCCCCCCCCCCCTACCGATCGGTCCACTACTGTCTATGCCCCATTTAATGACCGTACTGAGATTGACCTCTCGCCCGTTCTCAAGTGCGAGGTTGTGGCAAGATGTAGCAGGCAGTGAAAGACTTTCCAGGGAGGGGGGATCCAAAAGCTTGCCCAGTTAGTCTGACAAACAGGTCTAAGGCGCTATCTGTGGGTGATACGGATCCTGAGCCAGATGCAACCGCCCATCCTGTTTTAGAGGAAGCCTCTCAGCCTACAAGATCTGGGCAATAACAGAGTGTAGGATTATTGGTAACTCGGAGTTCCGATGTTCGGTGCATAATGGGGGCCCTTAGGGACATGGCTGCCAAGGAGGGGACGAAATCTACTGTGCATATCAGAAGCGATGGCGGTTGGAAGGGGAGGGAGGGTAGGGGCAACAGGTCGTTGGAGCAAGACAGAATAACGTAAAACCCAAACCCAATAAAAATAAACGCAAAATATATTTAAGAGGACCTGGACGTCATAAGGGTCCAAAAAATGGAATTTTATTTATGGATCCTTCTATTACTTCTCTGAATGGATTTATTTATTTATTTATTTAATACAATTCTGTGGTTCTTCCCGATCACAAAAATATATACCTTACGTATAGTAACTAATTTTTCATGTCTGCATTTCCAAAGCAGATGTCACACGTGTGTGCCTTGCTACCACACTACTGTCAAATACAAAACCCTGCTTACAATGTCTCATTATTTGATTTTGTCGCCACTATGTCCGTAGCAACATGGCAAAATTCGTTGACCCGTTCCTAAAGAGACACACTCAGTTCCTTCTGAACAAATTATTAAAGTATAGAAAAGATGTGGCTTAAATTCAAAGAAATGGTATAGGCAGCAATGGAGCGCTTTACACCAAATAAACTAATAATAGGCGGTTTATGGTACACAAAACGGGTCAAGAACACTGTTGCAGAAGCAACAAAAAAAGAAAGCATGCCAAATTTAAAAGAACACAAAATTCCCAACACTGGCGAAGTTTTACAGAATCTCTAAATTCAGCGCCAACTTCAATGAAAGGTGCTTTTAACAGTTTCCACAGCGAAACTCTGTCTGGAAATCTGGCAGGAAGTCTAAAGAGAATCCAGTTGTATGTATTTCACACCAGCGGCAAGACAATACCTTCGCTGTGCGAAGTAAGTATTCCAGAATTCGAGAACAGAACTGCTGCCAACATGAGTAACTTGGAAGTAGTCATCTTCAGGGTAGCAGAGCAGCTTAAATCACTCAAAGAGGAGTAGTCCGATCCATACTGTATTCCAATTACATTCCTTTCAGAGTATGCAGATATAGTAGTTTCCCACTTAATTACACAAGGACTGGAAAATTGCACAGGTCATACCAATACACAAAGAAATGTGCAGCCCTCTTAGATTGTTTGCACATGATGCTGTCATTTACTGTTCAGTAAAGTCATCAGAAGATCAAAAGTAGTTGCACAATGATTTAGACAAGATCTCTCTATGGTGCGAAGATTGTCAATTGACAGTAAATAATGAAAATTTTGAAGTCATCCACATGAGTACAAAAATTAATCCGATAAATTTCGGTTACATGATAAAGCATACAAATTTAAAGGCTGTCACTTTAGTTAAAGGCCAAGGAATTACAATTACGAAAAATTTAAACTGGAACGTTCACATAGATAATCTTGTAGGGAAGGAGGAAAACCAAAGATTTCGTGTTACTGGTAGAACTATTAGAGGGTGTAACAGGTCTACTTAAGGCACTGACTACTCTATCCTCTTCTAGAGCACTGCTATGCAATATGGGGTCCTTACCAGTTTGGATTGCCGGCCGGTGAGGCCGTGCGGTTTTGGGCGCTTCAGTCTGGAACCGCGTGACCGCTACGGTCGCAGGTTCGAATCCTGCCTCGGGCATGGTTGTGTGTGATGTCCTTAGGTTGGTTACGTTTAATTAGTTCTAAGTTCTAGGGGACTGATGACCTCAGAAGTTTAGTCGCATAGTACTCAGAACCAGTTTGGATTGGAGGACATAGAAAAACTTCAAAAAGAGCAACTCGTTTCATATTATGGAGAAATAAGAGAAAGTGTGTCACGGCTATGATACCCGAGTTGGGAAGAAGAGGGAGGGGGGGGGGGGATCATTAAAACAAAGGCGTTTTTCGTTGCAGAAACGCTACTCTTTTCATCGGAGTTATGAAGATGGGATGTTTTTAGTTATTTTCCTGAAAATTACTGCAACGAGTTATAGTTCTTTAAAGAGTATTTTGTCTATGGTACACAAATTTCTAACAATTCTGTTAGGGCCTAAAAATGTTCAAAGTTTTGGGGCTGGGTGAAACATGCTGTACCTAATAAAATTCAAAGCGCCTTTGACGAGATGTAAAGTTGATTGAGTCTTGCAGCGACAAAGCTTCTGTGACACGTTGTTTGAAATCATCTGGGATTGTGTTTTATGACAAACACGATTCCTTAGACATTCCTACAAAACGAAATCTAGTGGTGTTAAATGAGGCAATTGCGCGGGTCGTTCCTGAGTATCACGGCGTCCTAGGCGTCCTACCCATCGCCCAGAATATCTGTAGATCAGTTCCTGCACAACAGCCAGCTCACACTGGGATGTGCGAGCATTTTGTTGCATTTACGTACGCACCTAAATTGTCAATGACAAAATCTACATACATATCACCTGTTCGAGTACATTCCTTTACAATAATTCGACGCCACACATTGGACCAGCTCCTTCGACGACTGACGTGACGTATCCTCTCAGGACTTTCTGTAGCCCAGTAATGCATGTTATGACGGTTCACTGCACCGTAATTTGTGAATGTAGATTCATCAGAGAACATAAAACTTTGTAAGGCGTCCAGACATGACCCATTCGCTGAAACTAACTTTCCAACTGAAATCGTTCCCATGCAGCTCCTGTATTAAGTGACCGGTGTTACGGGTATTCTTCGCTATTCAGATGTAAGGCTGACATCGGTGACTGCAGCAACTTCTCCTCAGCTGACATGCGGATCACGCTGTACTGAAACACTCCCAAATCCTTATTTCTTGCTGGTGTTCGCCTATTGTTGCCTCACCTTCACTGACTACTTATTTATCGAAGACTTTCAGCATTAAGAACATAACAGCTAATGGAGCTCTTCGACCAGAGTACCTTGCGGCATACGCAATGACTGCTTCATGGGCATCACGTGCAGCATGTCAACGTCTGTTCATTGCTAATATGCGTGACAGACCGATCCTCGTTTGTTCCTGAACTTTTTACAAATCATGTTCTCCTCGTTGGCTGCTGCATTCTGGCCTGTCTTGTACATGGCAGCGTTAGGATACAACCTACAATCTAACCCAGAGGCCCTCAAACTTTGTGTCCTAGACCACGTGTCGATTTTGTTTATTTTTTGTTTTCGGTGTTTTTGATAGCTTCTCCGTTTATAGGTTTAACTGCAAAATTGTAAAGTTAAAATGCACATAAATATGTCAAGTTTTGTACGTATAACTTTAAATGAGAAAATGGAAATTAGTAAAGTTAATAAACAAATTATTTTAATATGAGGGATGAGACTATCACTTTATTAACATTTTTCAATATTTGGCTTCAATTTGGTTAAGCTTAAGCTTAAATCTCTTCCGTCAGAGATGAAAATTTGCAGCCACTCTAAAACACCTTTACACGAAGTATAAAGATGGAAAAACTATCAAAACCTTTCTCGCAATAGTCTGTAATAAGTAGCACGTATGTCTCCCTGAAACCAGAACTGCCGATATCCCTTTCTAAACTGTTCCTTAAGCTCTGCATTAGTGTTTATTCCAATTTGTTCTTGAAACAGGACCTCTATTTATTCAGTATGACTGCATGGATTAAAAATCCAATGTGTGATTTCCGTAGTCTAAACATCCTCAAACCTGGAAAGGTCGGTTGAAACATCCTGCCAGCTTCTCTGCGAGAATTCGAAAGCAGACAAGATTCGCGCGTTCCTATGTTTTGCTTCAGTAGTTTACTTCTGACAAGACAAGCTGAAATAAGGATTAAGGTAGGGGGGGGGGGGGGGGGTTCATTTTGTGACGGGTAAACATCTGGTAATCTAACAGGGTACCTGATACGCAGTACATTGTCAGAGTCCTAGCCCTAGTCCAGTTATAATCGGTTATCCCAAGGTCACTGATAAGGACTTCCAGGTTACACACTTAGGCGACGTATATTAATGGTCAACCCCCCCCCCCCCCCCCGAATAAAATCAAAGGCAACTGATTAAGGTCATCCAGGGGAACCCATGCCCTAGCCACACACCTACAGTGAGTTTCGACTTTTGACGTTTGGCTCATCGGAGAGGAGATGACGCCCTTGCCCAGGTAACACCAATCGCAAGCCGGCTTTCCCTGCCATGCCGCCAGCAGTTCGGTTGGTTAAGCAGCCCTGTTGCCATGCCGTGGATAAACAGTACCACGTGGTGTCCTGCGTTAGAGGCACCTACGTTCATCAGCTCTCGCAGTAAAGTGATATTTTCTGGCGTCGAAGTTTTCTACAGTCGCCAGGTATTGTCAACGAGTGTTTCGTGTTGGCGTTGCATTAGTAAGAGTGCAGCACCTATGAACACAATATTCGCTGCAGCACGTATGAACACGATATTCGCAATTAAAGGTGTCGTTCAAGAACACGTGCACCGGCTGTAAATATAATGTTCTGTTGCAAAATATTCCTCCGAATTCGACAATAGTAATGGACAACGCGCAATACCACTCGGTTGTGACGGATAAAGCTCCGACGATGCAGCGGAGGAATACGGCTATTCGGCCGGAGTGGCCGTGCGATTCTAGGCGCTACAGTCTGGAGCCGAGCGACCGCTACGGCCGCAGGTTCGAATCCTGCCTCGGGCATGGATGTGTGTGATGTCCTTAGGTTAGTTAGGTTTAATTAGTTCTAAGTTCTAGGCGACTAATGACATCAGAAGTTAAGTCGCATAGTGCTCAGAGCCATTTGAACCAATACGGCTATTTTTCTCTGGGTCCAAAGAAATGATCGACTGGATAAAGTTAAACCTAGCTTGTGTAAGGCGAAGTTAATGGAACTTTTAGTACTGTATAAGCTAAAAACGCCACGCTACTAGGTCGTCGAAATGGCTAACGCTAAAGAGCATAGTTTAATCAGGCTTCCTCCGTATCATGCTCTTAAATCCGACTGAGAATATATAGGCCTAGGCGAAAAGTAATGTGGGAAAAACAACAAGAGATTTACACTCCGTGAGGTTCAAATGCTGACAAAAGAAGTCACTGCAAATGTTATATCACAAGACTGGTCTCAAGTTGTCAGCCACAACAAGAATGTAGTTGAGGAGACATGGATTCATAAAGGACTGTGTCGCGTTTTGAGTAATACGCTACATCTCTTGTTGTGTTAACATCGCTTCTTTTGCCTAAACACAGCAGAGTTTACACGTACATTTCTCACTAACATTATAATGCAGTTGAAATTGTGGTAGAATCCTAAAACAGTGTATTATTAAACCAGCGACTGATAGCTGGACATATCAATACTTATGAGAAAATCCATTTTCAGTATAAACATAAATATGCAACTTCTTCACTTATATTCTTGCAAAACCCACAGCAATACTTGTTTCACAGGCTATTGATGCTCCTTCAAAATTACATTACTTCATTAAAAAAAAATCTGCAGTTGCTTGAATATTGCGGTGGATATGGAAGTTTCACATATAGATCAATGGCAAAATAATAATCTCTTTCCGAACTACCATTTGCCAAAATCTTGCTTCAATATCTCAGACCGTTTGTGAGACGAGGTAATTATGAACGTCTCATTTCGGCTTTTTCACTGGCAAGTGCTTTCGAGACTGAGCCCTTTACATACATTCCATTTTCTCACCATTGGAGACATGATAGCGATATCATTCGAGTTTCAAACAACAATTTAGTAATATAAATTTCATATGCAGCAACATACGACTTAACACTAATCAAACGCAAATTCTTAGCGACCCCTATTTTACACTGCGAACTTTTAAGAATTTCTTGCAGTAGTTTAGCTAATACCGAAAGATAACAAAAAATGACCATCAACAAAATAACAGGTAATTCATCACGAAACTGACGAAAGACTCAGAGTTTATTAGCGGATAGTTCCTTTAAAATCGACTGCGAAAGATAGCAGATCGGCCAGCCTGCGCAGCTGATAGGTTACACGCCGAGCAGGCCTGGCGTTATAGTCGCATGCTGACGCGTTCAGCACACGCTGGCAACTACGCTTCAGTCGACCCGCTCAGCACTGAACCGTCAAAAAGTCGCAACTAATTTAAACGCACTATGGGGCAGTTGTGCGAGCCCCCCCCCCCTCTCTCTCTCTCTCTCTCTCTCTCTCTCTCTCTCTGTCTGTCTGTCTGTCTGTCTGCGCAAAAACAAGTCATACGCACCAATGTCAGAACCTTAAAACACTAATACGAAAAACAAGTTAAAAACGACTGCACGTTAAGCTCAATCGATGGGAAGAAAGAGAGATAAGAACAAGGACTTCCTCACGGAGAAAGCTCCATGAAATACGCCGTAGAGACAACGGAGTTTCCGAACTAAAGATCACACGTCCTTCGCCATATTGATACGACGTATAAGAATTAAAAGTACAACGCCAGCGACAGCCACCGCGTCGTTCGCTAAAATTGCCGATAACTCAGACGGCAGACTCTAGAATGCAAGTAGCTGAAAAAGGGCATTCGGTCAGGAAGTGGCGAACTGTCAAAGGTGACAATGAGCACAAAGTGGTGGGGGGTCACCATTTAACAAATAACGATGGCTGAAAAGATAGTGCCCAATACGCAATCTAGGTAAAAAAATCTCGCAGTGAGAGGGTGAGATGAGGTCGGCCAAGCCGCTGGGAGGGATTTAATCCTCGGAGCTTGTTCCCATGAAGGAAGGACAAGTGGTGATGCCAATGTGGCACCACCTGCTGACAAACCGCAACACGGAGATCGAAAGGAACGGAAGAACTAGCGGGCCAAGGTAAGAGCACTGCAGCATCAGACCGACGTGACCACATATACATCACAGTGGCGCCCCCAGGAGTGAGCAAGTGGAAGTTTTCTTGGACCTGTTGCACTAAGGGATGGGCCGTGTACAGCACACACAGGCTCGAAAGGGCACATAGTCGGAGCAGATGACAATTGAAAAGCCTGTGTCGCCGAATGTCATGTGTGGCCTTACACAGGGCAAAGTGCTCTGTTGTAAATACTGAGTAGTGTTCCAGAAGGCAATACCGGAAATCGGTGCCAACAACGAAGGCGCACCTGACACCACGGTCAGTCCGAGCGCAATCAGTGTATGTGTACACAAGGGTACTATCATTAAATTCCACGCGAAAATCGAAACTTACAGAGATAGATTGAATCTGGAGTAGTTTCCTTAGGAAGCTTATAAAGTCCGAGGTGAACACGGGACACTGCATGAAGCCAAGGTGATGATGGGTTCACACCCATCAGGGAAGTGGCAGGTAGCGTGAAGTTAAGCTGGCGGAGCAATAACCGAAAGCGAACTCCGGGAGATAACAGAAGAGGGACGCGCCCCATACTGGCAGTCAGTCAGAGGAGTCATCGAAGGACGATGCATAGGATGGGTGGCCGGGCAATGGAGGAAAACGGCATGCATATCTGCTGAGTATAATGTCAGTGTGACAGTGGTAGTTTGGAAGCTCTTGCTTACAGACTCAATGAGGCTGTTGAAAAAGGCGCCAGTGGCCAAACTGATTCTCAGATGGTGGATTGTATTTAGAAAGCATAAGACGGACGGACATTCAGATGCATAAATGCAACACCCTAGTCTAGTTTTGAAAGGACGAGGGATCAGTAGAGACAGAGGAGAGAGGAGGGTGGTCCAATCTGCTCCCCGGGAAGCACCTCTTAGGACATGTAGGACACTGTGGAGCTTGGGGATGCGAGCGGACAGGTAAGACAAGTAGGAGGACCAAGAAAGTTTCCTATCAAGCATTATCCTCAAGAATTTCGTAGTTTCAGAGAACGGATGAGCAACAGGCCCAAGATGTAAAGACGCTAGAAGAAACCCATTGCGCCGCCAGAAATTCATACAGTTTTGTCAGTGGAAAATCTAAAGCGATGCTCCACGAGTAACGACGATCGAGACATCACTGAAAATGTCGTCAAGGAGACAAGTCCTTGGAAAACTAACAGATCGCAAATTCGTCGACGAAAAGGGACCTAAAGATGTCCTATGGGAGACAGGCCATAATAGGGTTAATAGCTATAGCAAAGAGGACAAAGCCCTGAGGCACCCCGTTTTCCTGGATAAAGGTGTTGGGCAAGGCAGAACCCACACGGACCTTGAAAACTCTTGTCTTTTAAAAATTCCTGAAGGAAACGACACAGGCGGCCTCTGGAGCACCACGTGTAGATAGTATGGATACCAAACCTCCAAAAGGTGTGTCATACTTTCTCCAAATTAAAAAAAAAAAAAACACAGCCATGGTCTCGCATTTCAGAAGAAAACAGTTTATGGCATGCGAGATGGTCAACTGCAGAGTGGCGCGCTCGGAATCCACGTTGTGTAGTGGCTAGTAAATTGCGAGACTAACCACTATACCGGATGGTCATGAATCGCGTTCCATCACCTTGCAAATACAGCTGGTGAGAGAAATGGGGCGGTAGCTAGAAGGAACGTGTTTGTCCTTACCGTGCTTGGGTATGGGTATGACTTGGTTTCACTCCAGTGCTTGGGAAATGTGCCGTCTGCTCAGATGCAATAGCATGTATGAAGGAAAAATGCTTGCCCGCAAGAGAAAGGTGCTGAAACATCTGAATGTGAACATCGTCTGGTTCTGGGGCGGAAGATCGGAATGAAGCGAGAGCATGATCTAGCTCCCTCACCATTGTAGCATTCATTATTCTGAGAGAAGGTTGGTGGTTGGTTTGTTTAAAAGGGGGGGGGGGGGGGGGGGTGGGGGTGGACCAAACTGCGAGGTCATCGGTCCCTTGTTCCCAGTAGAACAAGTACACAAGGGAAAGAACAAAACAAAGAAGACGTACGGCACAATACCAGGAGAAAGGAAGAACCAGAAGAACCAGAAGAACGACAGAAGGACAACAAACACTACAACGAACAAAACAGGACAAGAAAACCACAGAGAGATGCAAGAAACATGGAGAAGAGACTAAAAACAAGAAAGCAGATTACCATGGCTGGCTGACCATGAGAATAAAAAAGGAAAAGCCAGCCACTCTGCAACACATTGAAACCTCCACCCTAAAAGCCATAGAGTGGAGGACACAGAGGGACAAAGAACATACGCTAAAACTCAGATCAAATAATAAAACCCACCCTTATGAATAAAACGTAAAACTAAAGCTGCTGTTGATGCAGTCCCCAACACCGAAGGTATGGTGTTGGGCAAGTTAAAATTCCGCCGCAGAGCGGCGGAAAGTCGGCAGTCCAGCAAGAGATGGACGACACTGAGATGGGTCCTCGCGACGGAGGAGGTAACCATGTGTGAGCCACGTATGGCCAATGCAGAGCTGACAAAGAACAACTGATTCCCTGCGAGGAGCCCGCAGGGAAGACTTCCACACATTCGCAGTCTCCTTAATTACATGCAGTTTGTTGTCCATACTGTTATTCCACTCCGTCTCCCAAAGCAGAAAAACCTTGCGGCGTAAGACAGAGCACAGGTCAGTTTCATAGATGCCTATCTCGAGGAACGGTTTCCGTGTAGGCCAACCTGTCAGCAAGTTCGTGTCCTGGGCTCCACACAAACACCAGTGAACAACTGGACCGTTCGGCGGCAGAGATGGACTCCTGGATGTTCGCTACCAAAGGATGGCGAGGGTAGCATTGGTCGATAGCTTGTAAGCTGTTCAGGGAGTCAGAACAGAGAAGAAACGACTCATCAGAACAGTAACAGATGTAATGAAGTGCACAAGATTTGGCCGCAAGCTCTGCAGTGAAGGAATGCTGTTCAATATGGCCTCTGTGGACATAGGCGAAGCCAACATTACCATCAGCCATCGAGCCAACGGTGTAAACAACTACAAAGCCCCGGCACACGTCAAGAATCGAGAGGAAGTGACAGCTGAGAGCGGCGGGGTTAACGGAGTCCTTAGGGCCATGCAAAAGGCCCAGACGAAACTTCGGCTGAGGTTTACATCATGGAGGTATACGTGAATGGACCTCAAGTATAGGTGGTAAAGGGATGGACTCCAGTTCGGAGAGAAGGGATCGCACGCGAACCGCAGTCGCGAGCCCTGACCTGGGCCGCCGATGCGGGAGATGAACTGCCGCGGTGGGATAAGGAGACTGTAATTCGGATGCTCAGGAGAACTACGAATGTGTGCAACATAACTGGCGAGCAGTTGTGCACGTCGGATCCGCAATAGAGGGACTCCGGCCTCCACCAGGACACTGATCACCAGACATGTAAAAGCTTCCATCGCTAGGCGAACGGCAAAGTGGTGCACCGGGTCGAGTAAACGCAACGCTGAGAGCGCCGTCGAACCAAGACTCCCATAGTCAAGGCGGGATTGAACAAGGGCTCTGTAGAGCTGCAGCAGCGTAGAGCGATCTGCTCCCCACTTGGTGTTCCTCAGGCAGCAGAGAGCATTGAGGTGCTGCCAGCACTCCCGCTTAAGCTGACGGAGGTGAGGTAGCCCAGTTAACAGAGCGTTGAAAACCAGTTCAAAGAATCGATATGTTTCCACTACATTTATCATTAAGATAAAGTTCAGGTTGCGGATGAATGGTACGACGCCGACAGAAGGACCGGAGACACGGCGCAGTAGAGATGAAGCGCGAGGAATGGAACGTTCTGGCAGTAAGGGTAACATTCATAAGGTATTCTTCCTTGTCATCAGAACTGGGGAAATGTTCGGCGAAGATCGCCAGGGAGGAGTAAAGCCCCCCCCCCCCCCCATCAGCCTTAGTAAGCTACCAGGTGGGTTTACAAGTAGGTGCAGTAGGGGTAGACGAACGGATAGCACACAGGAAATGGCTGCTTGAAAATGTGCCAGAACAGACCATTCGAGATGATGGTCGAGCTGGGCATTGTAGAATGGGAGGTCCAAATGGGAACAGGTGTGCGTGGAGTCTAAAAGAAACGTAAGTGCTCCAGTGTTAAGGCAGATGAGGTTGAGTTGATTGAGGTCAGCCAAGAGGGCACCTCTCTGATAGGTTCTGGAAGAACTCTAAAAGCAATGATGTGCATTTATGTCACTGAGCAGCAGAAAGGGGTGTGGGAGTTGGCTAATAAATTGGAGGAAGTATTCCCTGGTGACACCAAATGACAAAGGGATGTAGACGTTACAAAGAGAGAAAAGGTGAAGTGAGGAAGGAAAAAGCGGACTGCAACAGTTTGCAGCCGGATGTTCTGACTATGAACGTCATCCCAAATGAGCAGCACGACTCCCCCACAAGATGGAATGCAGTCCTCAGTGGGAAGTTCAAGTGTGCTGGAAAGAAATGCGAGAGGTCTAAGAGGTCGCGCGGAAGCAATTTTGTTTCCTGGAGGCAGAAAATAAGTGGACACTGCAATTCCAGGAGCAGCCATAATACCTCTTGTTGGATTTAATGCCGCGAACGTTCCGGTGGAGGAGAGTCATGACAGGGAAGGGAAGGAGGCAAAAAATGAAGGGTTGTAACCTCAGCTGATGCTGAGTGCCAGGCTTCGCATACTCTGGCAGAAAAACAGTTGGTGGTACACACCTACGAAACGGAGCTCCGCCAGGTGAGGGTATCACGCGGCGGCACTGTTGAAGAGGATCGCTAAGTCGGCGAAGGAGAAGACCGTTTGCCTTTGTTTGATTTCTTGGAGCCTTTCCGGTTGGCAGAGGAAGACTCAGATGTTTGCCGGCTGGAGCGGCATAGAAAGTATTTGTGGGATTATTCTTTCTGTCCTTTCTGACCTGCCAGTTGTGTAGCAGGTGATTTCGTCACCATAGGCGAAGATTTGGTCGTGTGTTGCACAGCTGAGAGAATAGGAGAGTGTGATGCTACTGTGAGACTGGACGACTTTACAACCGTTGTGCTGAATTTGAGGTCGCAAGCCTGTGTGGCTGTGTCCTTCATGGAGGAAGGTGTAACAAGAGCAGTACTGTAAGTGCCAAATGGTAAAACGCAGGGCTTTCAAATAGCCAAAAACTTGAGTGACAGGATAAGGCTTTTTCCGTCAACCAGATCTCCTGGACAGCCGGCTCATTGAGATACACAGGACATTCTCGGGATGAGGCTGCATAGTCGCAATTGCAGTTGATACAGTGAGGAGGAGGGGGTGGGGGAGGGGAGACAATCTCCCTCGTGAGCATCCCTACCACAAGTAACACATCTGCGGATTATTCGACTTGGCATACCTGGGCACACATTGACCATCTTCCTTCATTTTGTTGCCCATGAGCCCAAGGCGTCGCACCCGCCTTGGTGGCGATTTCTCAGCACTTGGGCGCTCATGTTGCGAGTGAAAAGGGCTGTATCATCCGCGTACAGCGCCAGCTCAACTCCTGCCACTTTCGGGGCGTCAGCAGTATACAGGGAGTACAGCAAGGGGCCGAGTACCGACCCCGGCGGCACGCCTGCACGTATCTGCCGGTCTGTGACGTACCTTCGTCAGTCCTCACGTGGAAGGTTCGTTCAGACGGTAAGACCGCAGTACGGTCATGTGGTACGTCGGTATCCCTTGTTCAACGAGTTTGAACTAGAGACCGTCGTGCCACACATAGTCAAACGCTGGGGAGACGTCGAGGAACACTGCCCCAAGGTATTCCCTTGTTTCTAGTGCTCTCATCGCCGGTTCTACCACCCGCAGGAGCTGGTGGGAAGTCGCATGTTCTTCTCGTAACCCGAACTACTCGTCCGAGATGATGCCCTCCTGAGTGACGTGCTGCATCAGTCTTCTCGCGTGCAGCCTCTTGAAGACCTTCGAGAGGGACGGGAGCAGGCTGATGGGTCAGTAGCTGGATGCCTGGCGTGGGTCCTTACCGGATTTCACGATGGCCACAACCTCCGCATGTTTACACACAGATGGGTAGATACCTGGTAGGAGGATCTCGTTGAAAACATCGGCAAGTTGCCGGTGTAATCCCGGCGGAAGGTTCTCCAGCAGGTGGTTTGTGACGCCATCGCTGCCTCCAGCCTTCGTGGGGTTCAGCGAATGAAGCTGTGCACCGACTACTTCCTCCGTTATCGGCTCGGTAACGTTGCCTTCCTCCCTTGCGGCGCCCGAAGGTTGGTAGTTGCTCGTGGACCCACCGTATGTACTCCACGTCGATGACGTCAGTCACTGGTGTGAAGTCTTCGGTACAGTGAGGAAGTTTAGGTCAACCTTTCAACATCTCAGGACTGTCCTGTATCGTTAACGATCAGCCAGTGCGCTCCTGTCACAATGAGTTCGTTTTAATGTTTCTCATTTTACCATTATAATTATCATTTAAACAAGCAATTACACTCTTGTTATAAAGTGGATCTGGGCAGCGTTAACAATGATTTTTCTCCATTAGCAAGCGATTTGAGCAACACTATGCTTACAAATATAAAAAAAAAAAAAAATCACCTCTACCCTAGCCCTGAAGTGTAATTACATCCATATTTCGAAGGTATGAGCTAAAGTGCTGCCATCTGGCGTCTTTACTCACAGCTTTGAGCTACCAATATAGATAACCGACTAAAATGTGTTTGATATGTGGGGGTCAAACGCAGAATATTATCCGTCTGTATATAATTTTAATTATTTAACATGGAAATCGAGTATGCAAACGCATGCTCGTACAAAATATCACAGAACGAGTTATGATCGCTCCTCGCAGAGTAATATTGATAAAAAACATTCAGGTTTTGTAATATTTTTAAAAGTCTTGTATCTGCAGACATCGCCTTCAGGGTCGTAGGCAGGCTCTGCACGATAGGGGCTGCCCAATGCTACTGGATACACTGCAAGGCTCTCTCGAGCCTTCGCTGGTTGAGTAAAAAATTATTCTCCACTACCCGTCGTCACCGTCAGCATTATTAATATATGTATGGTATTCTTTTACAGATGCATCTCATGCGTGGGTAGTATGCTGAAGGCACTGGTCGCGGCGCGTAGCGGGTCTCAAAGCGTTGGTAAATTATTATTCTCTTTAAACAGCGGGTGCTGCTTACTTGTAACGGACCACGAAGCACCCCCTGCATTGAAATATAACCCTTCATGTAAGAACACTACGTGAATCAGTGTCAGATAGGGGTGCCTACGCACAGTCACGAGTTAGGGCTATTCTGTCTAAAAAGCACACGACTACAGATAAGAATACCCATTTTCTATTGGTTGAAATAAGCAAAGGAATGTGGTTTTCAACTACAGATACGAATCGTTTTGGTGCAAGAAGTCATTTCAGTCAGACTTGCTAGCAGCAACATCAACAGCGCCGACAGAAACAGAGATGAAACGCCATAATGGAAATGATGGTTCACCAGGAGCGAATAAACACCCCCAATTTCATTACAGTGATTCTACATATCTGTATTAAAGATTTTTTTTCCCTTCATGTTTGTGTGCGCGCATTCTGAAGATTAATTTCTTCATCTTCTTCTGTTGATGTTGTTGCAGATGTGATGGCCGTTTGTGGACTGGGAGATGTGTTTGCAACAACTAATCCAAGACCTGAGAAGATGATGCTATCATCACCCCTGCCCTGTTCCTCTACGTCTTCGCTGGACTAGCAACCACCACCGCATCCCAATCCGTCATCACCATGGTATGGGCTGATGACACAAGCTCGTTTGCCAATGCAGCCATGCCCTGGACCATCTCGCAGTCATCATCCTTTGTCTCTAGACACATTCGATGATGATGATAACGAAGTAATGGATCCGTAGGATATGACATTACAAGTCATCGCTGTGAACAACAGTGTGGTGAAGGGCTCATGTACTTATTCAAACGCAGCTAATTTAGGTGAGCAGAACTACTATAGATGCCGGTATACATCATTTTTTAATTACGCATAATATTTGTCAATTTTTCCTTTCTTTGCAAATGACATGGAGGCCAGATGCGGACTATCTCGCACCAGCAACCTCTCAGCTTGGCGCTCAGAGTGGCCGCCTGGGCATTAAACAGACCTTGTTTCAACCTCAAGTCACGATAGGCGCACGTCTCTAGCCAATCTAAGGAACTACAAAAATAAAATTTAATATAAAGAATTCATTTTTCTCCGGCACTCCCACACAATATACCTAAATATAATCTGTTTACAAAGAGATGAACGAGGGCTCGCTAGTTCTGGATCGGAAAGAGACTTTAGAAGTCTCAACTTCGACACGCTTTCATGTTTTGTGTCCAGCCGTTGCCTATCTCAGAAATGTAACACAGAATCTGGCGTATGTAGCCAATGCGAAGTGATTGCTGTGTCGCAAATTAACATCTCTTGACGAGTGACTAAGCGTTTCCTGGCTCCATCACGTGCAACGCCAAATACTCTCGAACTCTGAGAAGGGAAGGGGATCGTAGTTTACTGAGTGGAGCTAGAAAAATAATAATGTCGCTGAACCGTAAGAGCTCTCTCTTACCCGACGGGACCAACTGTTGTGTACGAAGAAACAAGCTTCAGCAGTGTGAGAAGATTTTGAAATTTTAGTTGCGACCTGCCTAAATAGGATACACACTCATGGACCCATATTTACATCTAATGCACCCCAACTTGACATGAACTCCTTGCAGATCGGAATCTACCTCCTGGGAGGCTCACTGATATAACCAAACATGACTTCAAACAGCACATCGCTCTGTGACATTAACCACTTCTGATATCTCAACACACGTCCTACCATCCTGTCCCTTCTATTCAGTGCTTTCCACATAGGCCTTTTCTCCCTCATACTATGGAGACACTCCCAGTTTCTTATCATTCCTTTTAACTTTCAGTGTCCTTCTGTAACATTTCAAACGCTTCGGTCTTCTTCCTTCCCATTTTTCCCGCGTTTAAAAGGTTTCAGCTTCTCAAATCAAAATATGTCTTCTATCAATCTGAAAGCACTATGACGCCACAGTGCGACTCATTGCGTAACACAGCTATACAGTGCAGCACTAAGATACTTGAACATGTGATTACAGTGTTTCCACACTACTTTCCTTTTACATCCATTTTCTACCGAAAATACGCAGAGGACTAAATCTTGTTAAGACATTTTAGTGCCATTTGTATACAAAGAGTCACAATGTGGCATAATTGAAACGAAATTAATGGGATAAGTGAGGTTACATTCAGTGACATGAAATGATATGAGTAACATACGCTCAGGAAAGCTGAACCTGCAATTATATGGAATCGGTTCTGGATAACGAAAATTTGTTCAGGACCGGGACTCAAGTATGGACGGTGAGATATTCTAATCGTTAAGGCGATGGCTCGTGATAAGCATGAGATCCACTTTCAAGTCGCGGTCTGGTAACAATTTTCGTTAGTCACGGTGTATTCATTATATTGCAAGTTCATTTCTGGGCGTATTTCAGTGAAATCATTCAATGTAGTAGCATTACATCATCATCGATCTCATGCAGTTCATGTCACTGAATTTATTTTAGTTGGTAAGTGGTCTATCCTGCACTCTTCCCTCTCTGACATATCCAATAGCCGTCCTACTTTCAAGCGTGCAGGCAGTTGCTTGTGTAAGTGACGCAAGTAGCCTGCGGCGCCGCTGGGAGCCACGTGTTATTTCGGCGGACCAGTGTTGTGGTAACACATTCAACTTTCGCGCAAATTACTTTTGTTTTTCTGGGTTACTAATGTTTTCTGATTCTACCTACTTCATGAAAATCAGTGCACTCGCACTGCAATGCTTTTTTTTAAATTTTCTATCTAAAGTAAGGCATAAATTAGCGGTAACTAGTAATGTGACTGGAGTCTGCTTTCCAGTCTGTTCAGTATCGTCCCTCTATACGTTTAAATGCCAAAATATGTCCCGGAATATTGTTTATACTTATATTTAATCTCCTACAAAGAAAAGTTGTGATAGCCTCAAGGGTGGAAAATTTAATGGAATGAGCTTTTTATGTATGAAGTATGGAGGCAAAGATCCAACGTAACGTTCAGAAATCACTTCAGATGGAAATGTGTATGAAAACACTCAAGTTTGTAAGCACGTCGATACACAATATTATAGGAACATGGGACACAAAATCTTCACTAGATGAGAATAGCGCAGTTAACGCAAATAACTACGGTCAGACAGTCTTAATCTTTTTGTCTGCCTGTATCGTTTTCCCTCCACGTCTCCCCAGTTCATTGCAAAGTACCTTGGTTCATAAATTTGCTTTCTTCGAACTATTGTTTGACGAAGAAACGCAAAAAAAGGGAAGGGGGCTCTGAATTGAACATACCATCGACAAAGAGGTTACTGAAAACAGAGCACTGCGTCAGCCGACGATGGGAGGGGAAAGAAATTTCAGCAGTGGTCTTGTTGGGGGGAACCACAGAAAACTAAACCTAAATCCGGATGGGATGACAGCTTTCCGACGTTGCATGTAGACATCTTCGGTAATTTGTTCAGTCGGCAATATCTGTATTACCTTCAAGACATTATTTAGAAGCTTCCCATCTGCGTAGTACACACAAATCCACGAGTCTTGCGTTTTGTACACACGTGTTCCGAATATTTAAAATTTTAGTATGAATGTGTAGATGGATGTCTTTCAGTATGTTGCGATAAATAGTAATGCAATTATAATAACTTTACATTAATAGTTTAGAATCTCTGCCCTGACAAAAAATAGTAAACATTAGCTGTATTTTAGTTTCTTGGTACGCTCAGCGGAAAGAAACTTGCGCTTCTATCATGACCTGTAACTTTACGGTGCAATAACCAGACTGCATCATGACGTAAGAATAATTATTCTCACCCAAAATTCCCTCGCTGTCACCGTGCTGCCGCCGCCTGCCTCCCCCCTCCACCCCTCCCCCACAAAAAATCTCTACGCAACATCTTACGTAATTTAAACAACACGCAACTAATCGACGAGTAACTGTCGTAGCTATCAAAATTACGTTTAACATGTACGAACATCTCGAGAAAGGAAAACGAACCACAGAACTTTAGTGTTTCATTGTTATGTAAATCTCTCCGTGAAGACATTGCAGACAATGATTATCAGCTGTTGCAGTTAAAAGTAAGGGGTAACAAATTTTTTAGACAAAAGAACCTAGCAAACTGTACAGCGATACGATGAGGAAAGCATTATGCCGGGTTGTGCTTCGAAGGTAAACGTGATCACTGAGGGTAAATGAAATGTGGAACAGAAATAATTAAATTTTACAGTTCGCATTCTCTCCGGCATCAGAATACAAAATCAGCATTCAAGTAATTCTAAAATATATCTATGTCAGCCAAGACAACACTCTGCTGGACAGAACTATCATTCAAGTTAAACCGAACGCTCCTGTGGATCTCATGCAGTGTATGTTCTGGATAAGGAGCGGCCGAGGCTGGAAAGTGACTCGCCCGCCAAACTTTCGACTACATGTGAAGTTTCACTCAAGCTCAATTAGATAATATATTTTGGAGTCTGTTCCTGCACTGCAATGCGAAGGATATCAAATTATTTAGAGACGAATAACAAGAAAGCATGAGAGTAAACAGCTGCTGCAGCAATGTGACATCATTCGCGAGCACGGCGCCAGACGTGCGAGCACCCAGCTGGCTGCATAGAGAAAGGCTGCGACAGGGAGTGGGGGGGGAGAGAGAGAGAGAGAGAGAGAGAGAGAGAGAGAGAGAAGCGGTATGGCCAATGTTGGCGACCTCCAGCTTGCTTTCACGCTCACACCGAAGGTCGCCAGTCGTTTCCAGGCACCGCATACGCAACTCGAGGCCGACTTCTTGGCTGTTTAGCCGATTCCAGTTGCTATAATTGATTAACTCTGTGTGGTATTCTACATATGCGATGCGCCTCTCACTATTCAAAATCACACCAGAGACAGAACAGAGGAGTTACATTTTTGTGAAATACGCAAAGATTATCCTCCGCTCACGCAACGACTTTTCTATAGTCTCGTTTCCAGTTCTGTGTATTGTGTACGTTCCAAATCGCCACCAGTGTGGAAAGCATTCTATTGTCTCAAATGCTTTCATGAACACCTGTGTACCTGCCAAAACTCGCGGAAGGAGTCCAAACAAGAGAAACAGCCCCTCTGATCATCACACTACCACACTGCTCGACAGGCACCCGCCACGCCCACACACACATGCCTACGTGCATCATCATCATCTATCGTGACCTACATCTGCAAAACCTAGACCAATGACTGTGCCGTTTGACCGTAAGTAGCGTTGCCCAGTCGTCGTCGTCGTCGTCGTCGTCGTCGTCGACTGAAAAATTCTGGACGGCAGTTTACCATGAATACCAAATATAGTCGTCTTTTCAGGAATCGTTGCCGGCCGGTGTGGCCGTGCGGTTCTAGGCGCTTCAGTCTGGAACCGCGTGACCGCTACAGTCGCAGGTTCGAATCCTGCCTCGGGCATGGATGTGTGTGATGTCCTTAGGTTAGTTAGGTTTAAGTAGTTCTAAGTTCTAGGTGACTGATGACCACAGATGTTGAGTCCCAGAGTGCTCAGAGCCAGGAACATTTGTCTTCTCTATCTCACATGGGGGACCACTATGTTCGGATATACTTCAAGCCTTGTACACCTTTAACAGGCCATTAAAACAATGTGCAAGTAGTAAGGTGCACTACTATGGCATTTCCTAGAAAATCGCAAGAGCAGTTATACGCTTCTATTATGCAACGGATGTATCTGGGTGCAGGTGCCGGTCGTTAGGAGTTCACGGTGGTTAAGTGATTAGCGATCAAGCTACGTAAGACGAATGTGTATGAGGCGACGGTTCGACTCCTGCTCAAACTTTCATTCTGTACTACAAATGTACAGGGTGTTTCAAAAATGACCGGTATATTTGAAACGGCAATAAAAACTAAACGAGCAGCGATAGAAATACACCGTTTGTTGCAATATGCTTGGGACAACAGTACATTTTCAGGCGGACAAACTTTCGAAATTACAGTAGTTACAATTTTCAACAACAGATGGCGCTGCAGTCTGGGAAACTCTATAGTACGATATTTTCCACATATCCACCATGCGTAGCAATAATATGGCGTAGTCTCTGAATGAAATTACCCGAAACCTTTGACAACGTGTCTGGCGGAATGGCTTCACATGCAGATGAGATGTACTGCTTCAGCTGTTCAATTGTTTCTGGATTCTGGCGGTACACCTGGTCTTTCAAGTGTCCCCACAGAAAGAAGTCACAGGGGTTCATGTCTGGCGAATAGGGAGGCCAATCCATGCCGCCTCCTGTATGTTTCGGATAGCCCAAAGCAATCACACGATCATCGAAATATTCATTCAGGAAATTAAAGACGTCGGTCGTGCGATGTGGCCGGGCACCATCTTGCATAAACCATGAGGTGTTCGCAGTGTCGTCTAAGGCAGTTTGTACCGCCACAAATTCACGAAGAATGTCCAGATAGCGTGATGCAGTAATCGTTTCGGATCTGAAAAATGGGCCAATGATTCCTGTGGAAGAAATGGCGGCCGAGACCAGTACTTTTTGAGGATGCAGGTACGATGGGACTGCAACATGGGGCTTTTCGGTTCCCCATATGCGCCAGTTCTGTTTACTGACGAAGCCGTCCAGGTAAAAATGAGCTTCGTCAGTAAACCAAATGCTGCCCACATGCATATCGCCGTCATCAATCCTGTGCACTATATCGTTAGCGAATGTCTCTCGTGCAGCAATGGTAGCGGCGCCGAGGGGTTGCCGCGTTTGAATTTTGTATGGATAGAGGTGTAAACTCTGGCGCATGAGACGATACGTGGACGTTGGCGTCATTTGGACCGCAGCTTCAACACGGCGAACGGAAACCCGAGGCCGCTGTTGGATCACCTGCTGCACTAGCTGCGCGTTGCCCTGTGTGGTTGCCGTACGCGGTCGCCCTGCCTTTCCAGCACGTTCATCCGTCATGTTCCCAGTCCGTTGAAATTTTTCAAACAGATCCTTTATTGTATCGCTTTTCGGTCCTTTGGTTACATTGAACCTCCGTTGAAAACTTCGTCTTGTTGCAACAACACTGTGTTCTAGGCGGTGGAATTCCAACACCAGAAAAATCCTCTGTTCTAAGGAATAAACCATGTTGTCCACAGCACACTTGCACGTTGTGAACAGCACACGCTTACAGCAGAAAGACGACGTACAGAATGGCGCACCCACAGACTGCGTTGTCTTCTATATCTTTCACATCACTTGCAGCGCCATCTGTTGTTGAAAATTGTAACTACTGTAATTTCGAAAGTTTGTCCGCCTGAAAATGTACTGTTGTCCCAAGCATATTGCAACAAACGGTGTATTTCTATCGCTGCTCGTTTAGTTTTTATTGCCGTTTCAAATATACCGGTCATTTTTGAAACACCCTGTAAATTCTGTGATATTCAAAAATTGGCACTTACACTATTCGTTCTTGCTAAATTAGCAACGTTTACTCGTCGGTATTTATAAATATGTTTGTTCCAATAGTTAAATTTAATTAAAATTGTAGTTAACATGAAACTCACTAAAAAGCAAATACACTTAGTTTTTTAATTAAATTACTTCTGAAATGTCATATAAACCAAATAATATGACCAATGATGAAAAATATAGCTTAAAAATTAAGGTTGAGCGGGGGTCGAACCGTCGCCTCATACACATCTTACGACGTTCGAGTGCGAACCACTTGACCACCGTGAACTCTATAGACCGGCAGTTACGCACAGATACGTCAGTTACATAATAGACGTGTAAAACTTCTCTTGCGGTTTTCTCGGAATTTCCATAATGCAGCTTACTACTTGCAAATTAAGTTGTATTAATGGCCCACTAAAGGCGTATAAAGTTAGTAAATCTGTGATCCCAACGTTGTGGCTTCCTCCTGTCAGATACAACAGGTGATGAGTATGTCGCAATATGTTCGCACGTTACGCCTTATCGCTCTCTAATCTCAGAAGGTCTACCAGAGTGAAGACTAGGTTAATTGTTTACTCAAGATATCAGCCTTGCAGTAACAGAGCTGCTAGTACAATGTTAATTCCTGTAAACTCTTTCCAGCGAAATGCCAAATCATGTGGAACACCTGAAATTATGTCCCGTTGGACCTCCTCTTCTCTTTGTGTTATCATACCTACGGGAAAAAAAAAACATCAGTGATGGCAGCGTATTGCTAGTGCATATCTATACAGTCGGGTGCCGAATGGAAACATCTCACTGTGAGTTCTAGCAGAATTTTTGTCGCAAGTGTCTTTGCTACACAGCAAAAGCGCGCACAGGGAAGCTCTACATGACACAAAAATAAATGTTACTTTTAATCCGAAGCAATGTGATACTTACATTTCTTTCTTGATGCGCTAAAAATTTTACGCAGGAGATCGGCAGATAAACCACTAGAACCTCCAGTAGCAAAGTCATAATATATTGGGCCTCCGCCAACATGCTACGGTAGACAGAAATTGGAGGAGATACATATTTTCCACGTTTTACGTTGCATACCGATATTTGCAGCAGCTGTGCGTAGATTGTCGCGAGAAGTCCAGTGTAAATGATAGCTGAAGGATACTGCAGATCGCTCGAATAATTGTTACAGCTTGCGATTTTATTTTACTCACGTTCTGGCACTTTCATATGAGTGGGATGTCCCATGTAACTGTACTTAAGGATGCCATTCCAAACGACTGCTTTATGTCTAAGAGGCTGAACTGTCCCGTTTTATTATAATTAAGACAAGCTCTCCGTCTTCAAGGAGAACTACCAGATTTCCCTAGTTTGCAATGAATTTGAAGCAATGAAATTACTCGAGATTTTCATATGATATGTGAGCTGCAATTTATACAACCGTTTGCTGGTACTCGCTCGTTCAAATTTCTTGGCTGTGACAAAATGGAGGATGACGAACAGTAGTTTACTAGACAGGAAATAACTGATTTCACTACAGAGTCCAACCAACGCACGGAGAGGGGTGCGTCAGAATGATTATATCACGTTTCACAGTTGTTTTGAATTTATCCGATTGTTTCAGCCCGTCCGGGGAGTTGTTATTGTTATCTGTTATAAATAATTATTATGTGGCGAAATATGAGTTTTATGGCTACTCGATGCGCAATGATAACTACGAGAGTCTTTACTCATAAATAATTTAGTAGTCCCTCCAGTAGACGGAGTTTAATGTTTAACGTCCCGTTGACAACGAGGGCACTAGAAATGAAGCACGGCTCGGATTAGGGAAGGATGAAGAAAAGCGGTCGTGCCCTCTCGAAGGAACCATCCTGGAATTTATCTTAAGTAATTTAGGGAAATCACGGAAAACCTAAATCAGGATGGGCGGACGCGGGTTGGAACCGTCGTCCTCGCGAATACGAGTCCAATGTGCTAACCACGGCGCTACCCCGACCGGTAGTCACTCGATTGTGTCAGTAAATAGATTGCAAACTGCGTTTTTGAGGAAAGCGATACCAGTTGTAGACACTTAATACACATGAACAAGCAAATTTAAACATCTCTGATGTTGGCAGTTCTTTTTGCTTATAGTGCCCTGATACCAAATCCATCACTGTTTTCCTTTTTCATAAATTATTGCCCTTTGTCGACGCACAGCTAGTGAAATAATACATCCACTAACCATATCTGCATAATATGTAAGGTTATGTCTCAGCCACAATTTTTTAATAGTAAATTTTTCTATTATCTTTACAGATTATGATTACAAATGACACACACAGACACAAACAAACAAAAACAAACACACACACACACACACACACACACACACACACACACACACACTTGCGCAACAATATACGCCAACATCGAGCAGTCTTTGGAGACACCACTTCGTAATAGTTTAAAATTTCAAACAAAATTCACTAATAAAAGAGCAATATTTTATGAGAATCCCGAGCGTGTCAGATGTATTTCTGTGATTCTATGCGTTGAGCTGTTCTAATTAGTAGTGGAACTACAATTCACTGGAATGGACATCCGGGATCTACTGATGGCGCAGGCGACAATTCTTCAACGACATACTGGACTAAGGGAAACCCGTTACTTGAATAGTTAAATGAAAGACGCAAAAAGAAGTCTTAGCATAACACGTAACGCTACTAACTTTGATTAGGCATGTTGTCTCAATGAGTGCGTACGGCTTATTGGCCACGCAGTAACTAGGTCTTCAGTTTCTCCTGTGCGCCATAAGGTGTTGAGTGCCGGGCCGTTTTCAGCAAACACTGCTCAGAATTCGTACCTCGACTTTTAGCTAATGTTAGCTTCAAAGAATGCTGAATTTTTATCGTCATAATTACTCGTCTGCAGCAAATGGCTCATATATGGAGTTCGTTACATGTGGCAACAGTATCATCCTCTCCAGGTTATTTCTTAGTGGTGCTTCGCTTCTTTCTGACCAGCGGCGTACGATCCAGCCTCTGCCACTGTGACGATTTAGCCGATGCCACAGTAGTTGCATAAAGGCAACCTTATTACCGTCATTAGGCTCACATTCTGTCGTGCCTAAGACAATATACCCTGCCCAGTATTTACGTGCCGGCTTGTCTCCCACGCTACGAGCGCTGTGGCGCAATAGTTAAGACACTGGACTCTTAATTCAGTTCCCCCTGCGGCTATTTTGATTAGTTTCTCCACAGTGTGTCTAAACTTCTTAATCTCATCCTATTTTCAATTTTTTATTTTCTTACTATCTTTTAGTTAATTTTGAATAACGAGATTTAAGTTTCCTTGCAAATGTAACTGTGTATGCCGTGACTGTATAGGATACAGTTTAAATTAAGAGCCTCACGTTGGGTCGTAAATGGAACGTCCAGGTCGTCACAGTATCTAAGGCTGCAGATTATGACGTTCTTGCCGCAAATAATTTCCCTAAACGGCCCGAGATGAATGATTGAACGGTCCCTAAAACTGATCACATAAAACAAATAGTGGGAAAAGCAGGCGCCAGGATGAGATTCATAGGAAGAATTCTAAGAAAATGTGACTCATCGACGAAAGAAGTAGCTTACAAAACGCTTGTTCGTCCGATTCTTGAGTATTGCTCATCAGTATGGGACCCTTACCAGGTTGGATTAATAGAAGAGATAGACATGATCCAGCGAAAAGCAGCGCGATTCGTCATGGGGACATTTAGTCAGCGCGAGAGCGTTACGGAGATGCTGAACAAGCTCCAGTGGCAGACACTTCAAGAAAGGCGTTACGCAATACGGAGAGGTTTATTATCGAAATTACTAGAGAGCACATTCCGGGAAGAGATGGGCAACATATTACTACCGCCCACATATATCTCGCGTAATGATCACAACGAAAAGATCCGAGAAATTAGAGCAAATACGGAGACTTACAAGCAGTCGTTCTTCCCACGCACAATTCGTGAATGGAACAGGGAAGGGGGGATCAGATAGTGGTACAATAAGTACCCTCCGCCACACACCGTAAGGTGGCTCGCGGAGTATAGATGTAGATGTAGACATTTCGTTCCTCATCCTTGCTTTTTCCAATCACCGATTGTGTTACAAATCCAATTACCTTAACATAAACGGTGCCTCAACACTTTCCTTCTTCCACCTTTCGCCTCGCCCATTGTCCTAACAGAATCTCGCACATATTAATTCGTATTTCTCGATGCCAGGAGCTTGTACCCTATGTAGCCTTTTACGCAAATCGTCACATCCCTCTCCCTCTTGAACAGGATCCCAAGGCTGCGCTATAACAAAGTATGAATTATATAGAGTTTACAATTTTTTCAGTGCGTCGATATATAAACAAAAGTGATATTTTGCAGGGATAGCAAAACTGTCGGTTAACTGTTTCACTTTTGGCGGAATCTCCATTCCTGTCGCCATTTATTCGTTGGGTTGTGCGTTTCCTACTACTTCGAACACACACTTTTCCACTGTCCATTACTTTTCACACCCTCTCAATTTTAGAACTCTGCAATTACATTTTTAGGTATTTATTTAATGATACACACTGAAATTTGTTTTCGGGCTTCCCAACACAATGTTCCAAGTGAGGGAAGCTTTATACCGGTGTAATATTTCACAAGCTGACTAGTGGTTCCACATCGTGTCTTTAGTACCAATGACATTTTGGCGATGGGCACACACCAATCCGATGAAAGTGCTCAAACAAGGTAATCAAGGCCTGTAATTAGGAGTGTTGCCACTGCTTCCTTCCGTGGATATTCTGGAGTAACTTCTTGTACAGCAGGCCTTTCCACATCGTAAGTGATTCAATACGACATATCATACATTTTTCCATTATTTGGAATTTATGAAGTATTGTCAGTGTTGGATGCTTTTAATTACAGAAGTGTATCTTGTCTAGTTGATCTGGCATCTCATTACCACGAATTCCAATTCGGACAGTGTCCACCGTAAGAAAATTGTCTCTAATTCTTTTTCGTTGATTTTTTTCTTATTTATGGAATCCATTTCTAACATTGCCGAATGTCCAACACGGTTATCTAATTCTTCCGAAAGAGTCGAATGACAACTGCAGACGCTGTAGACTACGTTTTGTAGCCTACTCAGTGTCAAAGGATGAGCACACCCACAGCGTCCAATAGCAAAGTTATCATTATAGCCCGTATTAGACAGCAAAAGAAGTTTGTCCAAGGTCTCTTATAAAATCACTGGCAGTGTACTGGGATTCTTATGACATCCTTGATAAAAGTTGGCGTGCGGTCCTAGCTTTTATGAAATACGAGGGCGAGTCAAATGAAAACTTTAAATTTGTAATAACAAATAGAAATTTCGAGCCGTTATCCTGTAAGTTGGTAAGCGTACTACAAACAGCGTGCACAATGACCTGTAAGTGGTAGCATAGTGCAGATGCACACATACCGTCGCAGTATCAATATAAAGATGGCCGGCCCACTTGCGACTTGCACCAGGGAAGAACAGCGTTCTGTTATTCTGTTTTTGCGTAGTGAAGGTGTGAAACCTACTGAAATTCATCGACGAATGAAGGTTCAGTACGGTGACGCATGTTTGTCACAGCAGCAAGTCTGCGAATGGAGTAGGAAGTTCGCAAATGCTGTGACTTCAGTGGAAGACGCTCCTCGTCCAGGTCAGGCACAACGAGTTGTGACTCCACAGAACATTGCAGCAGTTGAAGCCATAGTGAAGGAAAACCGCCGAGTGACACTGCAGCATGTTTACAGATTAGTCATGGGTCAGCACACCACATTGTGCACTATGTGCTCCAGTTTTACAAAGTGTCTGCAAGATGGGTGCCACGGCAGCTGACTCCTGAAATGATAAACGACGTGTTAATGCTTGTGATGAACTTCTTCGGCGCTTTGAACGAGAAGGTGATGGCTTCCTTGCAAGAATCGTTACTGGGGCCGAAACCTGGGCTCACTTCTACCAACCGGAAACGAAGAGAGCGAGCACAAGGAATGGCGCCATTCCTCATCACCAAAACCAAAGAAGTTTACAAAGAACAATCAGCAGTGAAGGTTATGCTCTTTTGGGACGAAACAAGCGTCATTTTGGAGCATTACGTGCCTAGAGGGGCCACTGTCAGCAGTGCATCATACACAAAACTACCAAAAAATCATCTGCGGCCTGCAATCAAATCAAAGCGACGTGGATTGCTGTCAGCAGGTGTCCTTTTGCAACATCACAATGCAAGGCCCACACTGCCCGCACAACAATTGCAACAATCACAGACCATTCTGAGTGTCTTCCTCATCCACCATACTCACCAGACCTTGCCCCAAGTGATTTCCATATGTTTGGACCACTCGTAGACGCAATGGGAGGAAAGAAGTTCCGTTCTGATGATGAGGTACGCCACGTGGTGCACGAGTGGTTGCGGGGACTACCGAAAGAATTTTTTTCTAATGGCATTTATGCACTTTGTAAGCGCCGGAGGACTTGCATTGAGCGTGGGGGAGATTGTGTTGAAAAGTGATACAGCTTTGTACCACTTCTGCACAATAAATATTTAAAAAATATTTAAGGTTTTCACTTGACTCACCCTCCTATTTGTGAAAGATCGGACTTTTCTTAAATGACTCCACTACCGCTTGCAATTCTCAACTTCTTGTTTTACTCACAGTGAATTGTGGCCTTAATTTCAAGTACATCCGTTAGATTTTTTATGCATACAGCTACTACACTACCGTATTTAAACAAAAAGATATCTGGTTTCTCTCCTATGATTCGTCACACTCATTATCTCTAGTGTTTCGACAGATATTTGCAATTTCTGTTTTTGTACTGCGTAGCTGGAGTCGGCCCAAACGACTACTGCTGGTTACGCCTTTCATGCAACAGCCAGTGACAACAGAAGGCGTCGATTTGTTTCCCCCATTACAAACAGAATTTTTTACATCGGAATTTTATGTGCCCTTTCGATAGTGCGCTCGAAAATGAATCTAGTCCGACATTTGTTTTATCGATGTATGTTAACAGGGATAGTAAAATACGAAGAATAAACGGCAATACGGCAGCGACTTCTAGCGCTGTATGCTTGACGGTAGGAGTCAGCAAGGGCTAGGGCAATGCTGTGCCTGCTGGAGTACTGGCTATTCTTCGCGTTTTACTGTGCCTGTTAATGCATATCGATAAAACGAATATCGGACTAGACTAATCCGGGTAGGCTCTATCGAAAGCGCACGTAAAATCAAGCTTGGAAACTCATTAAGTTTATAACAGGAAACAAACCGACGTTTTACCTCGACACTGGTCGTCGCATGAAAGATCTGACGAGCGCTATTTGCTTGGGCTGACCCAAGCTATACAATGCAAAAACGAAATTGCACGTAAATGCTAGACAATAAAGAAAATTTGCCGGACGACTTGTTTGGAAAGACACCCTGTATAAACGGTGTACTTGAAAATGGAGCCTAACTTGTATGACTGTTCACAGAATAATCCAGAAACAGAGTAGTCATTGAGTTAATGTAAAAAGTGTCCATCAACTGAGGATCCATGTTTAACGAAAGTATCTGACATTGTGATACCGGCCTATGAAGCACTACAATGAACGGCAGAAGTTGGCTTCAAACTTTTTCACAACCCATTAACGTTAACAGAGTCGTCTTTGAAGAGTCATTTCACGCTAAGCCACATCTGCGACGAACTGGGCAAGGAAATGTTCCGTTGTCTTTGGTGGAGAATCCTCCTCGCAACCGCCTGCAGAGAAATAAGAATGAATACAGAGGCAGCGGACTGAACTTGAGTACACGATTCTCGCGCTGCGCCACTTTGTTCGATAAAAAGTCGACAAAAAAACTGGGAGGATGGCCTGCTTCTCACAAGTGGCAGCCGCCAACGGGGTGTGACGTGCCGTTCCGGCACTCACGTCTAACGCTTTCCTGCCGACTCACTTCTAAATGAAGTCGATAATCAGATATTCCTACAAAATTTTTTTCAGGAGTCCTCTTGAAAGAAAGTGAATATAAGTTATAGTGACTGTGCTACGAAATTCAGTACGCATATCCAGGACATCTAAGAATGCGGCGTTTTGGCTATTGTATCAACAGAAGTGCTGATGCACTAATAGTAGTCTGTTACGCATTGTATATCAACAAGAGCAAGATGTATGAAAACTGGGTACGAGTGTTTTGCACTGAATCACTAGGCGGAGTGCCCTGAGTGGGTAACAGACTGAAATTAGACACCGGGAGTTGCGGTGAAAATACTGTGGGCACAAACTGCTCAAACAGCCTTTAACCAATAGTAATATTTATACTACACTACCACACCAAGATCCCGAGATTTTTTCCCCCCAAAAAGACAGGCGACTGCGAACTATTTCGGATACATTTCTTCTGCGACGAAGTTACCGGAGATAAAGCACAAGCCTGATTAGGGCGATGGTAGTCAGGGTACCCTGCCGTCGGCTTTTAGAAAGAATCATCCAGATGTTTTGCCTTAACTGATTTGAGAAACAATGAAACCTACTTCTGCATAGCCAGACGGGTATTCGCGTATCGCTTCTTCCAAATTAACAATTCAATGCCTTATAAACACTGCACATTTTCGCCCAGCGTCGAGTCAGACTGTTAAACAGATTTTTGGATCTTGTAACCATAACGATTATTTCCTAAGTGTTGGATGGTTGGTTGGTTTAAAAGAAGGGGGAGGGGGGGAGACCAAACTGCTAGGTCATCGGTATCTTGTTCCGAATAAAACAATGCCACAAGGGTGAGAACAAAACAAGCAAGACTGACAACACAAAATGGAGAGAAAGGATAAACCACAACAATGACGGAAGGGCAACAAACACTTAAATGGGAAAAAAGGTGGGAAGAAAACAGAAACACAAGAAACAGGCGAAAGGTATTAAAACGACAAAACATTACCATGGCTGGCTGACCATGAGAATAAAAAGGAGAAGCCAGCTACCCTGTAACACATTAAAACCTCCACCCTGAAAGCACGAGGGTGGAGGACACAGAGGGACAAAGGACATGTGCTAAAATTTAGATCAAATGATAAAAACACCCTCAGAATAAAACGTAAAGCTAAATCAGCCGATGAGGCATTGTCAGATAAAATTAGCGGCAACGAGTCCGGTAAGATTTCGTCGGGCTGTAGTGCACCAGAATATGGGCCACTGCCAACCGGGCGCCGCATCGACACTGAGGCGGGTCTTCACGGCGCAGGAGGTAGCCATGGGTCGCCCAAGCGTGGCCAATGCGGAGCCGGCAGAGAACCACAGAGTTCCTGCGAGAGGCCCACATGGAGGACTGCCACTGATTCGTAGTCTCCTTAATGGCACACAGTTTGTTGTGCGTACTAAGACTGTCATTCCGTCTCCCAAAACTGAAAAACCTGGCGACGTATAAACGAACGCAGATCAGTTATTGGAATGCCCATCTCCATAAGCGGTTTCCATACAGCCTCTTTGGCCAGCCTGTCAGCAAGTTCGTTGCCTGGGATTCCGACGTGTCCTGGGGTCCACACAAACACCACTGAACGACCGGACCGTTCCAGGGCATAGATGGACTCCTGGATGGTCGCTACCAAAGGATGAGGAGGGTAGCACTGGTCGATAGCTTGTAGGCTGCCCAAGGAGTCAGTACACAGAAAAAGCGACTCTCAGGGCATGAACGGATATGCTCAAGAGCACGAAATATAACCACCAGCTCTGCAGTGAAAACACTGCAGCCATCTGGCAAGGAATGCTGTTCCATATGTCCTCCATGGCCTCGGTACATGTCAAGAATCGAGATGAAGTGACAGAGGAGTGCCGTGGAGTGAACTGAGTCCTTTGGGCCATGTGAAAGGTCCAGGTGAAGCAGCGGCCTAAGTTTACACCATGGAGGTGTACGCGATTGGACCTAGAGTATACGTGGTAAACGCAAGGACTCCAATTCAGATAGAAGGGATCACATGCGTACTGCAATTTTAAGCCCTGACCTGCGACGCCGATGCGGGAGATGAACCGCCGTGGGTGGGAAAAGGAGACGGTAATTCGGATGCACAGAAGAACTATGAAAGTGTGCAACATAACTGGTGAGCAGTTGTGCACGCCTGACCTGCAATGGAGCGACTCCAGCCACCACAAGGACGCTTGTCACCGGACCCGTCCTAAAAGCTCCTGTCGCTAGGCGAACGGCACAGTTGTGCACTGGGTCGAGTAAACGTAACGCTGAGAGCGCTGCCGAACCGTACACCAGACTCCCATAGTCAAGGTGGGATTGAACAAGGGCTCTGTAGATCTGCAGGAGCGTAGAGCGATCTGCACCCCAGCTGGTGTTGGTCAGGCAGCGGAGGGCACTGAGGTGCTGCCAGCACTCCCGCTTAAGCTGACGGAGGTGAGGTAGCCAAGTCAGTCGGGGGTTGAAAAGTTGAAACTTAAGAATCGCTACGTCTCCACTACAGTGAGTGGATCGTCATTAAGATAAAGTTCGGGTTCCGGATGAATGGTACGACGCCGACAGAAGGGCAAGACAAGACTTCGCAGCTCCCTGTAGGTGCCACTCACCAACACCAGTACTGGAGGAGCAATACGAAATGCAGAAGTCATCTGCATACAGAGAAGTAGAGACCGACGGCCATACAGCTGCTGCTAGGCCGTTAATGGCCACTAAAAATAGAGATACACTCAACATGGAGCCCTGCAGAATGCCATTCTCCTGAATACAGGGAGACTGTGGGAGGCACCAACTTGGACACAGAAAGTACGGAGCGACAGGAAGTTTTGGATAAAGATCGGGAGTGGGCCCCGGAGACCCCACTCATACAATTTGGCTAGGATATGTCGCCAGTTCGTGCCATACGATTTACGTAAGTCAAAAAAGATGGCAAACAGGTGTTTGTGTCTGGAAAAGGCTGTTCGGATGGCAGACTGGAGGGACAAAGACTATCAGTGGTAGCGCGACCCTGGCAGAAGCCGCCCTGACATGGAGCCAGTAGGCCACGTGACTCCGGGACCCAAACCAACCGCCAACACACCATACGTTCCAGCAGCTTACAGAGAACGGTGGTGAGGCTGATGGACCGATAACTATCCACATCAAGAGGGTTTTCGCCGGGTTTGAGCACCGGTATGATGATACTCTCCTGCCAGTGCGATGGAAAGACGCCATCGCACCAGATGTGGTTGAAAATCACGAGGAGATATCGCTTGTAGTCAGAAGAGAGATGTTTAATCATCTGACGGTGGATCCGATCTGGCCCAGGAGCTGTGTCAGGGCAATGTGCACGGGCAATGAGGAGCTCCCGCTCTGTAAATGGGGCGTTATAGGGTTCACTGATGCGTGTAGTGAACGAGAGGACTTTCCCTTCCATCCGCAATTTGAGAGTGCGAAAGGCTGTGGGTTAATTCTCCGGCGCAGAGGCGCGAGCATAGTGCTCAGCAAAGTGCTCGGCAATCGCGTTTGCGTTGGTATAAAACACGCCATTTATGTTAACACCAGGAACACCTGCTGGGGTCTGGTACCCAAAAACTCATTTGATCTTTGCCCATACTTGGGAAGGTGACGTATGGCACCCAATGGTCGACACCTACCTCTCCCAACACTCCTGTTTCCGCCTTTTGATAAGCTGGCGAACGTGGACACGGAGCTATGAGGTGCTCCAGAGAAGGGTGCCGCTTATGCCGCTGTAGAGCTCTCCAACGCTCAATTGCCTCAGCGACTTCCGGCTACCACCAAGGGACTGTCTTTCGCCGGGAGCATCCTAAAGTACGAGGAATCGTGTTTTCTGCCACAGAAACGATCGCTGTAGTTACCTGCTCAACCACCATATTGATGTTACCATGTGGGGGAGATTCAATGGTGACAGCAGGGGTGCTTCTTCAAAGCCCATCTGGGCAAACGTCCGAGGGGCCTGACGCCGGGGCAGAGACAGGAAGATGGGGAAGTGGTCACTATCACGCAGGTCGTCATGTGGTATCCAGTGGATAGATGGGAGAAGGCAAGGACTGCAAACCTAGAGATCAATGGCCGAAAATGTGCCACGTGCAATACTGAAATGTGTGGTGGCCCCAGTATTTAAGAGGCAGAGGTCGAGTTGGGACAGTAAATTTTCGACATCTCTGCTTCGGCCAGTAAGAACTTTGCCACCCCACAAGGGGTTATGAGCGTTAAAATCTCCCAAAAGTAGGAAAGGTTTAGGGAGTTGATCAATCAGTGCAGCCAATGCGTTCAGGGGTACTGCACCATCTAGAGGAAGATATACGGTGCAGACAGTTATTTTGGATCGTCCTTATCCTGACAGCCACAGCTTCAAGGTGGTTTGAAGGGCACAGGTTCAATGCATACTGAGTTCAGGACATAGACGCAAACTCCGTCTGACACTATTATAGTTGCTAGGGTTCCTGTAATATCCTTTGTAGCCATGGAGGGCAGGGGTCCGCATTGCCGGGAACCAGGTTTTCTGGAGGGCAATGCAGAAAGCAGTTGTAAAGCTTAACAGTTGCTGTAGCTCAGCCAATGGGTGGAAAATACCGCCGTAGTTCCATTGGAGGATGGTGTTATCCTGAGGCTGGGAAGGCATGAAGCACACAAGGTGGCAGGTCATGCCTCAGGGTCACCTGCTGCCTGCAATTGAGTATTTGTAGCCATTTCTGTGGTGGATAAGTCACCAGTGAGATCCAGGTTCACAGGACACGCTAAGATCTCCACTGCATCTTCACATGCAGAACTGATAGGGAGTGGCGGTGTTGGGGCCACCAGGGGGTCCTGTTTCTTAGCAGACTACTACTTAGTTTGCTTGCTCTCTCGCTTCTCTTTAGGGGCTTGCTGGGAAGATTTCTGTGAAGCAGCTTCAGGCATGGAGGAAGACAGAAGCTCTTCGTCCAGCAGCTTTTGGCTCCTTGGGCCACTGGCGAGTGTCTGCTGTGGCATTAGTGGAGACCTTGGTAGAGAGGGCCCCCAAGGGACCCTTTCGACACGAGAGGAGCCAGAGGAAGCTGTTGCTTCTCCAGCAGTGGGGAGGGGACCAATGTCCCCAGCGTTTGGGAGGGGGGAGGGCAACGGAGGGCGATTTTCCCCCTACCCCAAAGGGTGAGGATATATTCTGGTGGCCCAGAGGACCCACTGTTAGTGGCACAGAGGGAAGAATCACTGGGACTTGGGATGGAGATGGTTATGTAGCTGCAGCGTATGTCGACAATCCCCTGGACCATGTTGAGGCTTTTACGGGGAGTGACGGAAACAGGAATATCACCCAGCTTGTCACAGGAGAGTAACGCTCGGGATTGGGCTGGGGATGCTGTCTGAATCAAAACTGCTGCGTTTCGCATCTTTGACAACGCTGTCATTTCTTCAAACTTATACTTAAGGTATTTAACGAAAAATTGAGGCTTTGTAGGTAGAAAATAGTCCCCATCGGTTCTGCTATGGACTAAAAACTCAGGCGAATATGGCTATCTCCATTCTGTACCTGTACGTCCCTCCCATGGTGTAGCGAGGGAGGGAAACGATTTAGGATCATACCTGTCGGCATTGTATTCTATCTTGCCCTTCTTAGAGACTGCTGATGCCATACGGTCACCAGCAAGAAGTAACTTAGTCCGCTTCATTGTGGGTCATCCGCCCTGATGCTACCCACTCCGATCAGGGGCTCTCCCCATGGGCGCCACCCAGCCACAGCAAGGGCCAACTGGCATGATGGCCATTGCCCGGAGTCCTGATGCCCCAAGAAGACCGGCATCTACTCCTTGCCATATGTGGGGAGTTTACAGCTCAGGCATCAGCCGTGTGATCCCTGTGTTGTCAGGGGGCTACCACCAAATGGGTACATGGCGGCCCCACCACAACGGAATGGCTAATGTGCTGGATATTGGGTGCAGAGAAATCCAATATTGTCATGGGGGCGAAAGAGGCCAGGAGGCAACAGAAGAAGATGACATACCCTGAAAAGTGTCCTCGCCCAAATACACTCCTGGAAATGGAAAATAGAACACATTGACACCGGTGTGTCAGACCCACCATACTTGCTCCGGACACTGCGAGAGGGCTGTACAAGCAATGATCACACGCACGGCACAGCGGACACACCAGGAACCGCGGTGTTGGCCGTCGAATGGCGCTAGCTGCGCAGCATTTGTGCACCGCCGCCGTCAGTGTCAGCCAGTTTGCCGTGGCATACGGAGCTCCATCGCAGTCTTTAACACTGGTAGCATGCCGCGACAGCGTGGACGTGAACCGTATGTGCAGTTGACGGACTTTGAACGAGGGCGTATAGTGGGCATGCGGGAGGCCGGGTGGACGTACCGCCGAATTGCTCAACACGTGGGGCGTGAGGTCTCCACACTACATCGATGTTGTCGCCAGTGGTCGGCGGAAGGTGCACGTGCCCGTCGACCTGGGACCGGACCGCAGCGACGCACGGATGCACGCCAAGACCGTAGGATCCTACGCAGTGCCGTAGGGGACCGCACCGCCACTTCCCAGCAAATTAGGGACACTGTTGCTCCTGGGGTATCGGCGAGGACCATTCGCAACCGTCTCCATGAAGCTGGGCTACGGTCCCGCACACCGTTAGGCCGTCTTCCGCTCACGCCCCAACATCGTGCAGCCCGCCTCCAGTGGTGTCGCGACAGGCGTGAATGGAGGGACGAATGGAGACGTGTCGTCTTCAGCGATGAGAGTCGCTTCTGCCTTGGTGCCAATGATGGTCGTATGCGTGTTTGGCGCCGTGCAGGTGAGCGCCACAATCAGGACTGCATACGACCGAGGCACACAGGGCCAACACCCGGCATCGTGGTGTGGGGAGCGATCTCCTACACTGGCCATACACCACTGGTGATCGTCGAGGGGACACTGAATAGTGCACGGTACATCCAAACCGTCATCGAACCCATCGTTCTACCATTCCTAGACCGGCAAGGGAACTTGCTGTTCCAACAGGACAATGCACGTCCGCATGTATCCCGTGCCACCCAACGTGCTCTAGAAGGTTTAAGTCAACTACCCTGGCCAGCAAGATCTCCGGATCTGTCCCCCATTGAGCATGTTTGGGACTGGATGAAGCGTCGTCTCACGCGGTCTGCACGTCCAGCACGAACGCTGGTGGAAATGGCATGGCAAGCCGTTCCACAGGACTACATCCAGCATCTCTACGATCGTCTCCATGGGAGACTAGCAGCCTGCATTGCTGCGAAAGGTGGATATACACTGTACTAGTGCCGACATTGTGCATGCTCTGTTGCCTGTGTCTATGTGCCTGTGGTTCTGTCAGTGTGATCATGTGATGTATCTGACCCCAGGAATGTGTCAATAAAGTTTCCCCTTCCTGGGACAATGAATTCACGGTGTTCTTATTTCAATTTCCAGGAGTGTAGTTGAATCGCAGGTGGAGAAGCAAAGCCATGAAAAGAGATTCAGGAGATCCAATCTAAGGGCACTCGTGCACCACGTAAGGCGCCCTCTCTCCATATGGTCCGCACTTCTGTACAATTTTGAATGTGGCAGGTCTAACCATAGAATGGAACCTGAACTCTTACGGCCAAAAAGTGAGAGACTCCTTTTAGTCGCCTCTTACGACAGGCAGGAATACCTCGGGCCTATTCTAACCCCCAACCGGCAGGGGGTTCCTAAGTGTTAAATATAATACTACGGAAAATACGCAACGAACATTTCCTTTGAAATCTTACACAAAACGACTGTTGGATTCTTCACAAAGTTCATCAGATCATGAGGTTAGTGTGTAGATTCAAGAATAGAACTAGTGTTTGCAGCCCTTGTCATATACGAACGATAGCAGACGTCGAGCTACTTCATAAACAAGCTGTTGGTACAGCGGCAGGTCGAATAACCATGAGAGTGTTTAATTTTAAACGCAATGGCATAGTTCTTTTTAATGGCATTCGAAAGTTCTAGAGAAGAAGAGTACCGTAATATGGTAGCGTTGAAACTTTTCGCTGTACAACTGAAAGGCGAGACGGTTGAAATCCGCTATTTGGGGTGAACACCGACAAGCGGAGTTCTCATGCAGGCTCCGTCTTCATGTACAGCTGAGACCATTCAAAGAAAACTTATTTAATCTTGATCCAACTTTCATATGACGGAAACACACAGTCCGCTATTATTTTTATGAACGGATCTGTATGTTAACTTTTAACGTACCAGAAAGGCCACAGAGAAGTTATTTACACATTGGTTTGTCCTCTTGTTCATGCGAACAGCTGCATTTTCGTCAAGTTTTCCACGACGGAGCTTAGCACGAGAACACCGCTTGACGATGTTTATACATCAATGGCAGGTTCCTACCGCGTTTCCCCTAAATTTTAGCGTATTTCTCTGATACTTCTGCGAGAAGCTTCAACTGTAACATTTGGAGACCTTTTTTATGCCTTTAAAAACTTCTCGTTCCATTTAAAAAGAATAGTGACATCAATATCTATTCATTATTTTCCTGACACATCGTTTAGTTATCTTTAATTGCTCACGAAACAAAAGGTGTGTTACGTCCTCCGCGACTCACCTGCATACTGCAGATGACAGGCAAAACCCCTCTCTCTCTCTCTCTCTCTCTCTCTCTCTCTCTCTCTCTCTCCGCTGTGCTGTATAGCTGCCCTCTTTTCGAGTAAGGGTTCATCATATTAACCACGTATCTAAGTAACCAAGTAAAAAAATTTGTTCAAGATGACATTGATGGAGGTGATTTGCATCGTCCAACGAATGAACATTCGAAATTAGTACGGTGGCCCAGCAAAAAATAAAACGTTGGGAGGGGATGAAGAACGGAGAGAGAAAAATGCCGGATGGCGCTAAATACGTTGGATTTTAACAACGAGGATTTGCATTCTGTCCGAATAAAAATTAATGTTAACTGTGGAGTACTCTCAGCCCTATGAAATCTGAAGCACATCATTAAGTCTATGCTCCGCCAGCATACTATGCGTTCTCTCTTAGTGGACACGGGACAATCATTAGCAATTGCGAATAGACAGATCTGGATATCCGTGAAACTCCAGGGCTGCTTTATGTCCAACATACCCAGGCACTCTGTTGTATCTATTTAACGTGTCTTGGAAACCGACATACTTAGAGCCTGAAATTAAGTTTGGTTCTTCTAATGAAACGTTGATAATTTTACCGCTACGCCAAACGCCGCGATGTAGAACATTTCCGACACTACACTGAGAAGGTGGCATAAAAACAATTACTCGTCTTTCATGGTAACCATAGTGGCTACTTTTGACAATGAAGACAGTAAAATGAATGGAGAACTTAACAGTAAAGTCAGTCAGTCAGTCTACTGTATTTCTGTAGCGTGTTTAATTCCCTGTTGAAGTACATTTCAAAGCACAGTTTCACCTTCACGGCTTCGGTTGGTTATCGAAGAAGCTACAAATGTAACTTCCCACAGATGCGCATCTCTAGCGTGTTGACATTACAACGCAGGTCCTTCGAGAACCAACAGAAGACATGATCATGAAGCTGTGCTCCGAAATGTACACTGGCGAATTAAATGCGCTTTTGAAAAGATAGTGGCACGGATTTTATTGTTAAGTTTTGCAGTTATTCGTTTTGTCAACTTTTTCTTTTGAAATTTAATTATAGAACTTTCTGCAACTAGTATCTCTAGAAGAATAATCAAAGGCGTTTCACTCACCGAAACCTAGTACGTTGTTTCGGAGAAATTGCAGACATTAGAACAACTGATTACTCTTTAAGACAATTGGCAGCTAACTTGCACGGAAATTTACCATGCCATAAATACATCACGTTGAATAGGGAGGAAACGGAATGTTGCACCAGTGTGATGTCGATAAAGAGAAAGAAAGAATTGCCGCATTTTATCCGTCTTGTTCACTATTCCGAATTAGTCTCATTTGGCTGTATCAAGCTGGAACTACCAGTCAACCGTGTGTGACAGGTCCGTATGATATCACGCAGTAAGTAACGTTTCCGAGGTGTAAAACAAAGCGTTCTAAATACTGCAATCTCTCCGAAACTACATACGGGACTTCAATGAATGAAACGTAGTTGATTCAAATATTTCTAATTTTAATAGCTATAGCACGATACTATACTTCGTTTAGTGTGGGTGATCTTGGTAAAAACTGAGTAACCATATCTTCAACGGTTCAGGAAACAGAGTTTAACAGCTTTGGTGATTTAGCCAGTATTACACACTGTAAACGGCTCGTTGCAGACCAGATGTCAGCACGTACACTGGTAACTATAGCTTACGATAATCAAAAAGCTGTACGCGTAAAATGAGAAAATAACTAGGACGAAATGCATTAAATAACACCTGTTTCGAAAAGCAAGCTTGAAATTTTAAGTCTCGTCGACGTCATTAGCGGCCTCCACTATCTAAGCTGGACAAAGAGGGGGGAAGCAATCGTTCGTGGCCTTTAAAGAAGCATCCCGTCCGATGCCTGAAGTAAACCACGGGAAAGTCAGCACGTAGTTCTAGTTCTGATAGTCTGGTGGCAAAGTAACTTCCGGTGTACCCCGACACAGTGATGTTATGGAGCCGCTACGGCACAGGACGTATATAAATCATCTGATGGCTAAACCCTGAAGCTCCACGAGAATCTTCGTGGATGCTGCTGTCGTATATTGGAATGATTCAATGCCACGAAAATGCAGATAAACGCACGAAGTCCTTCAAATGCACGAAGTCCTTCAAACGTTCGACGCTTTGTGCATGGGCTGTCAGTAGACCAAGTGAACTTTCGGCGATCAATCGCTGGAGACGGTAACAGCCACAACATATCTGGAAGCAACCGTCCGGAGAGACCTAAATCGAAAGTCAAATAAAATGATGTTTTAAGAAAAGTAGATGACTAGTTGTAATTCACGGGAAAAATTTTATGGAAATGTAAATCATCCACGTAAGAAGTAGCTTCCAAATCCTGTTCGACTCTTGAGTACTGTTCATCAAATTCAGTACCTTACGGTCTAATATTATTAGAAGAGATCCGAAGAAGAATGGCGAATTTTGTCATTGTTTTATTTGATACGTGCGAGAATACCACGGAAATTCTCATCCTGTTTCAATAGTAGACGCTAAGTGGTTGTGCCGAGCGCCAAAAGACTTCGCTGTTAAAATTCCGAGGGTGTACATTCTAAGAAGTATTCCCACATAAATATCTCTAAATGAACAAGGGGGAAAGTTAGAGAAATTCGAACTCATATGGAAGTTTACCGACAATCATTCATCTTGCGCACATTTTTCGAATTGAAAAGGAAATGAGGGAATGTGTAGTGTTGCCAGAAGAAACGCTACTCCATGTCAAGACGGGAATTTCAACCTCCGTTCGTGTTAGAAGATTAGGGTTTGACGCATAGCCGACGGTGACGAGACTACTGCAGACGGAGATGATCGCAGTAGGGAGCGAAAACGAAGGAAATCGGCCGGTTATTTTCAAAGGAACCACCCTGACGTTTCCAATAAGTGATTTTGGGGAAACCACGAAATATCTAACTGAGGATGGTTGCACGGAGATTTGAACCGCCGTCCTCTAGAGAGCCAAGTGTATCTTAGTCCGACCAAATAAGAGTACACTGTATTAATCACTTGGACATTTTTCTTTGCCTAATACGAACAGGCAAGTGAATTACCCGATTAACGCTCAGTTCGCTACGAAGAGTTAGAACTTAATTGAAGTTAGTGGTGACAGTCAAAACCATTGGGAAGAGATGACGTGGTGCAGAAAGAGGCTCGTGATCTGCATGGAAACGGAGCAGTTGTAACCAAAAGCAGTTCCTCTGCCCCAAAAGAGGAGTCCCAGGACGACGCTGCCCCAGCGCGCTTGGCTAACCGCCTGAGAAAGTTTCAGCGGCGCAGTGCCCTGACCGCGGGCGGCCGAGAAATTGGCCAAGACTCCAAGCTCCAGTTCAGAAATGGTCACGGCGCTACCGCAAAACGCCGTCGTGCAAACGGCCAATACCGGACCTCACGCACAGTTAAGAATGCCGCAAAATCATTCAGAGGCTGTCATCAAAGTGACACTCGCTCACCTTCTGCGCATTTTCTGGGCACGGTAAAATTCGCCTGTAATAGCTTCAGCCACACAAAAGGCCGCTAAACTAAGGCTTCCCCCCGCCAGCAGGTGTTACATATCTCCAGTAGTCGGCCAGTACAGTAAAGCGGCGAGCTGAAAAGAAACCTTAGTAAGCGTCTGAGCTAAATGTGGAACAGCTGTCCTATCGTTCAATCTTTCTCCTCCCTCTACCTTGTATATAGAAAGGTCGTCTGGAAATTGGTTCTTGAAACACTTTCACCGGTTCAATATAAATTTCGTCCCGAATTCACAATGCGTTGTACAATTACTTACCAACAATGTCTTTGCCATACCTTCTACAGCACGATCGCTAGTTTTTAACCAACAATAATAGCAAAAATCACGCGGTCTCTTCAGACACAAAGAAGAAAGTAACAGTAGGAAATGTTGACTTTCATCAGATTTCGATATTTATTCTCAACAACGTGGACATATCTGAACGCTAGACGATGTCACAAAGTGCAATCCGTAAAACTTCGATGTTAATATGGCTGATCTGGTTCCCATGAATTACATAATGGACATCGAAAATAATGTGACTATTTGATGCAGAAACGTTAACATTTCTTAACCTAATAGTGTTAAACGCTTGCATCACGCATCGATGAACGAAGAGGCTTACTGCACTGTTTTCTCTCGAGAGAACTAGTTAACTAGTCCATTAAGCCAGGTCGTGTTGGCTCTACTACTATTTGCATTTACTGGCATAACTTCCGGTAACACTTATCCCGCTTACAAGAAAACTATGTAGAACTCGCAACATAGTCCGTCGTAGCAGGAGGTACCAGTAAGCACAATATTTTCACGCTGATACGTCGAAAGCTGATTGAGCTTCCGCAGCGCTGCAGCAGCATTCTCACCGTACAAGTCAAACACTTGTGTGTTCAACAGCATTTCCCCACGTTAGCGATTCGTGAATTTTACGGACCAAACATCTTTTAATTCAGCGTATCTCGAAGGTATCAGGAATCGATATAGTTATGTATTCGCAGAAACAAAACTGCACAATCGTGCACAAATAAGTAGCATTACACAAGGCTCTTTACCCCAGGCGTTGCACTCTTAATGGCTATAGCAAAGAGGGTAACCTTTAAAAGACTTTCCTGGAGAACACCATTCTCCTGGGAAAAAAAAAAACTGACGTCACCAACTGAGGTCGGGCATACTGTCCTGTGGCACTACGAGCTGCAACATCCATAAAAATGAAGTAAGTAGTTAAATATGGTCGGAGATGCATTTTACATTGCAGTAGATTATTAAACGCACCCTCTGTAGTAGGCGGATGTGGTATCCCCCAACAAGGTGAAGAGCATACCTATTCTCTTTCTGGCTGCCATGAGACCAAACTATTGTTCGAGACAATAATCAATGTCTCTAAATAAACGAGTTCAGTGCAAGTAGAAGCTTTACTTAACTGACCACCACAGATTTTTACGTATTCAAAAATATTTATCCGTTGTGACTTCGTAGGCTTTCCCCGCGTAATAGGTCTTGACAGTCCTTCAGGGTTTGTTGTCGGGTCCTAAAATCAAACTCGATTCAATATTTCGGCGATCCAACTGCTTGCCATCATCAGAACAGCGCCGCCACGAGTCCCGCTGAGAGGCAGCAGCGTTCCCCTGATGGAGAATAGTTGGACCGCCGAAATATTGAACAGAGTTGATTTTAGAATCTGGCAGCAAATCCGGAGAGACTTTCACATTTAGCAGTTATTTTAAAACTGCAACGGAATGACAAAGTCCGCCTTCAGCTAACTGTGGCATGTTTCCTGGTTTCTACGAGTTGAAAAGACAACAGTTGCCAATACAACATGGTCAGGAGGAGCCGTGCAGCTTAAACTTATTCATGGCAAAAGGCAAAATTCGATAGCTTACAGAAAACGGCCAAGAGAAAATGAGGATGCCATACAGTAATTAACCACACTGGAAATTATCTCGATACTGTGAAAGTGCGTGGAGATGGGCTAACTTTCGAGTCCACCCTCAAAAGGTTACCAATTATCGGCTCTGTGGTGCATATTGTAACTCCTTTCCTACCAGAAGCGGCAGATGAGGTTTGCCGTGAAACCTGTAGGTAGCTTACCAAAGCGTCAACGTTTAAGTGTCACGTCTCCGAAAAAGAACGCATAGAACATAGCTCACGTACCAAAGAACAAAATAACTGAAATCGCAACTACGGTTTCGTTTACGATACTTGATAGCCGTACCACCCGTTACAGCGAAACTATAAATGGAAAATTTTGGAAACTGGAATTTGGGAAGTTTAATAATTGATAAGGTGTGTCTGTTGATACATGATGGACAAGTTTATGGTTGATCTCGTGGAACTGAAAACTCTCAATTTCTTGGCTGACCGACTCTAAAATCCACGAAGGAGCTTGAAAATGGGGATCAGATACCTTCTCTCTGTGTATGTGTTATGGGAAAACACATGCCTTTAATTGTACGCTCGAGCTATCACAATCCGTCACAAAGAAATGTTGTGCTGAGAACGACACTTAGAGCCTTTGCGTTTCCAACTATATTTTTCTTCGCAGTATGTGTTTAGGTAATAATAATAATAATAATAATAATAATAATAATAATAATAATAATAATAATACGCAGTATGTAAAGCGTAATACTTCTCGATATTCCCACTGTAATATTACCCGACAAACTTTTAAACCAGCTGACCAAATATACGTGTAACAGATCGTACAGCTCATCTAAGAATTCTTAGATTACTTCAGTCGTTACCTACTAATAGATTATCTTTATTACTTCATTGTAAGCACACGTATCCTTTATTGTGGGATTACACTACTTGTAAGCACTCGTATTTTTTACTATGGGATTACAGATGTATAGAATCCTTTCAATTACTGTTTGAGTACACTCTTTGAGACAAATCACTGGAAACAGTAGGTATCGTAAAATACCTACGAGTAACAATCTGGAGCGACCTAAAGAGGACTGACCACATGAAACATTATAGGAAAAGCGGACTGAGATGCCTTGGAAGAATCTTACGGAAATTAATCCACAAAAAAAACATTTTCGACCGATTCTTGGATCTAGCTCATCGGTCTTGGGCCCACCGTCACGGGAGATGAGCTCCTCTAAAAACACACACACACCAGTGACAGACGCTACTGTTGAAATGCCGACAGATTATGTTCCGACAAGTGTCGCACAACATATTTCTTCCTCACACATATCTTTCGCAAAACACCACAACGACAAAATCCGAGAAATTAGAGCTAATACGCAGGTCTACAGTCAATCATTCTTCACGAATGGTTCCGGAAAGGGGGTAAAGGTAATGGTACCAGAAGTGCCCTCCGTCACACGATGTATGGTGGCTTGCGGAGAATTGATGTGGTTTTACAACATTCATGTCATCGTTTTATATGTCGCAAGGTATGTGAGCGACGTTATTGATTAGTGATTAAGCATTGATATTTAGTGAACCAGACCAGGTAATTCCGATTATTTACTTCGCATTTAACAATCTCGCCGACTAACTATAAGGCTTTTACTTGTCTGCCATGCGCGTTTCGCTTTCGTTATACAGTACCATCAACAACATAATTAAATGAAAGTGAATCTGCTCTGAAACATGCTATCCGCGTTCTGCGACATTTAAGTTAACGATTCGACTTGTTTGAATTATTTATGTTTCTGGTCTTGTCTTCAGATCTGTGAAGAGATGGAACTGCTTCGTTCACTAAATTATGTGGTATTTCATTAACCATAATATCTAATTTACTTTATCAGTAATAAAATATTTTCTTATCGATGTATGTAGTTCAGAAGTTATTTAGGAAACTGAACACACACTACACTTATTACCGATTATTTACCATACACTATAAACAATATTGCGTGCAAATGTGATGCCTTGTGGCCTACTGCCCCAACGAACTACACACCATGCTGAGATGAGGTGTCTTAACATACAAATAGCCATCCTGCAGGTGCGGCCACAACGGAGTGGTGTCTGTGGAGTGACGACACAAACGTGGTTCCTGAAGAGGGGCAGCAGCCTTTTCAGTAGTTGTAGGGGTAACTGGATGACTGACCGGGCCTTGTAACATAGCCAATGTGGATTTGCTGTGTGGGTACTACGGACAGTTTAATGCCAGGGGAAACGACAGCCCCTATTTTCCCACGTCAACACGCAGCTCTACTGTATGTCTGGATAATGATGACATCCTCTTGGCTAAGATATTCTGAAGGTAAAATAGTCCCCCAATTCGCATCTCTGTGTTGGGACTACACAGAAGGTCCTCAGGAAAAAACAAAACAAACATTCTACAGGTAAGAGCATTGAATGTTAGATCCCTCAACTGTGGAGATAGGTTAGAGAATTTGAAACAGGAAATGACCAAGCTGAAGTCAGATATTGTCAGAATTAGGACAGTGCAGCAGCAGGACAAACAGAACTTTTTGTCAGAGCAGTACGGGGTAATCTACACAAAATATAATAGGAATAACATGGGAGTAGGTCTAATGATAAGAAAGTAGGAATATAAGCAAGCTACTATGAACAATGCACAGAATCCACTAGACAAGGTAGCTAAGGGAAAGGAAAATTTGTGATCGGCAACAAATTCAGTAGTAGGTTAAGGAACAGAATGTAAAATGTAGGAGAACATGTTCTGAGTGAAAGGAATGAAAGAGAAAACCTCCTGGTAGAATTTAGCATAAAGCATAATTTAACATTCGGTTTAAGAATCTTATAAGAAAGTTTTTTTTTTTCCCCCATGGAGAAGACCTGGTGACACTGATGCACATTGTTTATGTCATGGTGTGTGTGAGATTTGAAAATCACAATTTGAACTGTAAGCAATTTCCACAGGCAGATGGGAACTTTGACCATAATTTATAGGTTGTCAATTGTAGATTAAAACTGAATAAAATTTTAAAAAATAATAAGAAATTAAAAAGATGGGACCTGAATGAACTGAATCAGAAGTTGTTGAAAGTTTCAAAGGTGGCATTAGCAATGATTGAGTGAAACAGGGGAAAAGAATACAGCAAAAGATGAATGGGTACCTTTGAGAGATGAATAGTATAGACAGGGTCAAATAGGTAAAGAGACAACGCTTCATATAAATCCCTGAATACCACAGGAGATAAACAATTTAAATGACAAGAGAAAATATAAAAATGTAGTAAATGAAGTAGGTGAAAGGGAATACAAACATCTAAAAAATTTAAGTGCCAGAAAATACAGAACGGCTCAGCAGGAATGGCTAGAGGACAAATGCAAGGCTGTAGAAGCATGTTAACTAGGGGAAAGATGGATACTGCCCTTAGCAAAATTTAAGAAAGCTTTCAGGAGAAGAGACGCAGCTGTTTGAATACCTGAGCTCCAATGAAAATCCAGTACTAAGCAAAGTATGGAAAGCTGAAAAGGTGGGAGGAACATATAGAGAGACTATGCAAGGAAATGAACCAAAGGTAATATTACACAAAGGAAAGAAAAAGTAGACAAAGAGGAGAGAGACTGCAAGAAATGCTTTAAAGAGCACTGAAAGATTTAAGTCTACACAATGTCCCTGTATTAGACAAACATTCCTCAGCATTTTTGATATTCTCAGGAGAACAAAACTATTCTACCTCACGTGTATGAGATAGGCTAAATACCCTCACACTTCAAGAAGTATGTAATAATTCCAATTCCAAAGAAAGAAGGTGTAGACAGGTGTCAATGTTACAAAATCATCAACTTAGTAAATGCTGGCTACATAGTACTGGCATGAACTAGCAATAAAGGAAGCAAAAGAAAAATTCAGAAAGGGGACAAGAAGTTCAGGGAGAAATAAAACTGAGGTTCGCCGATGACACTGTAATTCTGTCAGACAGCAAAGTACTCTGAGGAGCAGCTGAACGGAATGGATAGTGTCTTGAAAGGAGTGCTTAAGACAAATATCAACAAAAACAAACAAGGAGAATGGAATGTATTCGAATTAAGTCAGACAATGCTGAGGCAAGTAGATGAGTTTTGTCATTTGGGCAGGAAAATAACTGATGGTCAAAGAAGAAAGGATTTTTGCAGACTAGCAACGGCAAAGAAAGCACTTCTGAGAAGAAGAATTTGTTAATACCTAGCATTAATTTAGAAGTGTTTTCTGAAGGTATTTGTCTCAAATTCAATCAAGTAGGGAAGTAAAAGGTGGACCATAAGCAGTTTAGACAAGAAGAGAAAAACTTTTCAGATATAGTGCTAAAGAAGAATGCAGAATTAATTGAGTAAATTGCAGCACCCAAACCTGATCACTCAAACAAGCATTTGAATCCACCTCCTTCCACATACAAATCCGGTGTCTTAACCAGAGTGCCATGTTATTACTCATATATAGGGTGTCCCATTTATCCTGACCACCCTACATAACAGCTTGTCCAGATGCAAATTACAAAATGTTTCCAGTAAATGTTGTTTAGCTGTCAGGGGGACATCAATCATCATGATTGCCTTCATTGTAGCTTTGTTTTTTACAAAGATATTAACAGCAGTATGACTGTTTTAAATGGCACCTTGTATTTTTTATTGGGTAATTAATTTCCTCTCCTAACAACCTACTCAAAAATGTATCACATTGTACCATTCAGTGAAACACAACATTATTAATTACATAACACAACAATGAAATTGCCGCTCCCAGTGATTAGTGCAGGTACTCAGGGTAATGGAATACCTCCATGTGCTGATGTTGACAGACGGCAAATGTAAACATAAGTAGAATGCATACCCATCATTCCGTCTACCACTGTCAGTTGAAGAGTTGTACGAGTAGAATGTACACCAACGAAGAGAAGGTAGAAGTGCTACTCATCTAGGTAGAATGTAAGTTAGCAGAGAAGTAATTGCAATTCTGTTTTCTTATGTACAGGTACATTTAGTACAGTACTGTAGTCCTTTTAAATACTGTTGTGTAGAATAGGCATACAGTAAAGGCTATCCTTCCTAGAAACTGCACCAACATAACATTTCTTTTATTGCTGCTGTTGTTGAAGATAGCTGAAATGCTACACAGGCATCAGAACTGTACAGACTGTGATATCCTGAGAAGCACCCACCTTCCTGACGGATGTTTTCTCGTCTTGTTGCGACGCTTCAGGAAATGGGAAGTTTCAACCCACGAAAATGCAATCGTCTTAGCACTCGCACAGACGAAGCTGCCAAAGTTACTGTTCTCGCTTCCATTGCTATGAATCCACATGTGAGCACACAACAGCTTGAACACAAGATTGGCATTCCTAAGACCAGGGTACACTGTATTTTTACACCTCACTGGTTCCATCCTTACCATGTACACCTACATCAATAATTGCATGGGAAAGAATTCCAGAATTGTGTACAGTTCTGTCAGTGGGCACAGCAGCAAATCCTCGCCAACCTGAAGTTCTCCTCCAATGTTCTATTTACCGATGAATGTTCCTTCTCAAAAAAAGAACAGGTAAATACAATGAACAAGCATTATTGGTCCAGCAACAACCTACGATGGCTTAGACAGGTGGAACATCAGTGTCAATGGAGAATTAACATCTGGTGTGGGATGCTTGGTACTACAATTACTGGCCCTTATTTCATCAGTGGTAGTCTAAACGGCACAGTGTACACAAACTTCCTCAGACGAATTCTTCCTCCTCTTGTGGATGAAGTGCCGCTTAGAACCAGAATGCTTATGTGGTATCAACACCATGGATGTCCAGCAGATAATGCCTCGCATGCACGTCGTGTTCTGAATTGAAGGTATCCTGCCAGATGGATTGGTCGAAGAGGAAAAGGTACTTGGCCTCCTAGGTCTCCCGATTTAAATCCTCTGGACTTTATTCTATGTGGATGCATGAAAGAAACTGTCTATTGCAGTATTCGAACAACTCCAGAGGACGTGCAGGAACATGTCTTGCTTTCTTGTAATTCTCTTCAGCACGCAACACTGGAAGCAGTAAATAGTTCTTTCATTCAACAAGTGCACCAGTGTATCAGTGTCCAGGGTCACCACTTTGAGCACCTTTGAATGTTCTACTCCTGGGCAATGGTGCAGGAGAGTCAAAGTCATGTTTGTGTAATGTTTCTACTTAGTTTTTCATTTGTTTTCTGACAACTTCAGCAAGTGGACGAGTTTCTGATCCCGGGCTCAAAGTCAATGTTGTGTTATGTAATTAATAATCTTGTGTTTCAGTGAATGGTACACTGTGATACATTTTTGAATGGGGCTTTAGGAGAGGAAATGAATTACCGAATAAAAAGTAAACGATGTCACTTAAAAAAGTCATAACACTGTTCATATCTCTGTAAAAAACAAAGCTACAACGGAGGCAATCATGCTGATTGATGTTCCCCTGACGGCTAAAGAACATTTGCTTGAAACATTTTGTTATTTGTATCTGGACAAACAGTTATTTACGGTGGTAAAGATAAATGGGACACCCTGTACTGATCATTTCATTTACTTGGCATGCAAACATGCCCAACATATCGTACACCTGATAATGGCTGTCAGTTTACATGATATGCAGTCTCAGACCCTCATCCCTTTGAGGACACAAGCGGAAATAAAAACTTAATACAATGAACCATCTGCTCAATATGATATTATATATAAACCTAACAAAATTTGTCCAATTTGCTGTTTGCAGGCTAACAGGGGAAACTCTGGATCAGGGCCATCCATGTCTGCCATAGTCTGGTGGAATGGGCTGCTCTATTGTGTCTTCAGCCAGCTGAACTCTGAACTCATCGAAACCAGATTTTTTTTTTCCTGTCACTTTGTTTAATAGGATGTATGAATAAAAAATCCCAATATCCATTATGTAAAAGAAAATTTTCTTATATACTTTGGCATATGTTTTCATGAGGAGGAGAGATGACAACTGCTGATCCTTTCTGTCAACTGTGTTCACTGAATTGTTCTGTTGTACAATTGCTTGGGGCTTCTGGACTGGCGTTCTGGTTTTCCAGTCAGTTTCCCCTGTTGTCATACTGACATCTGTGTTGATAGTGGATATAATGTTTACTTTTACTTTATCCATCCATGTCAGAGCCATGTCTGAAAATAACACAAGAGTTTTGGATCTAACAGTCCCTAACAGCAATTGTGCCCCCTTCCAGTGAGCCTTACACACAATGACTGTGTACCAACTGTCAACATATATTGCATAACCACTGTCCAAATACAATTGCACGAGATACATAACTTCACTAATCGGTATTTCCTTATTGCTTGTCTCAGGGATTTTTTTCCTGTATAAATACCAAATTCTGAACAATAGCCACCACCTGACTCAAATTTTGAAGAACTTTATTCTGAAACATGTCATTTTTGGATGATTGAATTGGATGTACTAGAATCTACCTCTGAACGTTATGGGGCTTTCATCAATGGTAATATCTTCTTCATGATAATAAACACTTCGAAAATTGTGTTTGCGGCGGTAAATAACAGGTAACATTTTCGTTATTTACAAAATGTGCCATGAGAATACTTTACACTTTGATTTCATCAGATTTAGTAGGAAACCAAGCACTGTTCGATTTCAAAGTAAGACATTTTTTATAACCATGTGTTGCATATCTATTTGTTTATGCTACTACATCCTTCCAGAAAGACACACAAACCATTTTTCTGTAAAGTTACTGCTCTCAGATAGTTGCTAGTGAATCCTAGGACTAATGCCACTAGAACCAGAAAATTATATTTTGGAATGTTTGTCCTGATTTATTCGCAGTTTCCATTTTTCTACCTTCTGTTTTTTAACAACACTTGCACCTGTTGCTGCAAAATCACTGTCACTGTCTGTTTCATTTGCTTCCCTGTCTTTATCATCAAAACTATTGAAATATCACTTTCAGAACCAGTACAGTCACTTTCATTCAAAAGATTTGATTTCCTCAAATGACAAATTTCTTACAGTACGGCATTATTTGCTACTACACGGTTGGTGAGAAACACTGAAAATTACTGCTTATAACTGACAAAACATTGGAAGAAATTTAATGTGTTATACACCACTAAACAGATCGATTTCCCAGCTTCCCGTCTTCCTGATTTAGGTTTTCCATGGTTTCCCTAAATCACTTCAGGCCACTGCTGGGATGGTTCCTTGGTGCGTAGCCAACTTCCTTCCCCATCCTTCCCTAATCCAATGGGACCAATGACCTCGCTGTTTGGTCGTCTCCCCCAAATCAGCCAACCAACCAACACTAAGAAGCAGCTATAGCTGCTCAGCTTGTCTCACAGCTGGCAGTCTAATAATGTATCCAATAATCTGTTGCCTGCTGTATATGCCAATGGGTTAAGATGAAACTGCAGTGGGAGACATAAGAAGGCATCATGCACTACAGGGACAGGAAGTTCTAAACTCAAAATTATGAGAGATGGCTAATAAGCATATACAAATGTTCTACATTCCCCAAATAGAAAATCTCACATAATGATCACAATTTTACAACTGAATGAATTCCAGCAGATACAGATGTTTCCTTTCTGGTTACTGCTTAGGTATGGAACAGGAAAATGGGGGAAAGAGGGGGGGGGGGGGGGGGGTGAGAAGTTAAGTATGAGGATCGTAGATTCATACCTTCCATCATACCCCTTATGACAATCCTCGGAGTTCAAACACAGATGTTAAAATAATTAATTTGCCAACTGAATATTAGTTTCTACATTACATTAACTGCGTTAACTGAAGTAATTGAAGTCATGTTACCAACACACAACCACACTGACACCTGTCAACATAACCTAGACTATATACGCAAAAGAAATATTGTTTATGTTGTGTTCTTTTTCTCTTTGCACACACAGGGAATCACATGCTACACCCTTATGTTATGGGACAAAGCCAACATCCTGTCTCTAAGTTCATTTGATCCCATTCATTAACTACAATTACAGTGTTATTTTTAGCCTATCACAAATACTTTTCATACATCAAGATATATGCACGCACTTACACACTGTCAGCCCCCCGTAAGATTCATTACCACTAGAAAGTGAAAACCATGTCAGGCAACACAGTCCTACTTAGAGTAAATTAACTCCAACCATCAAAAATCTCAACAAAGCCTGAGAAACAGCAAGAAAGAGGTGTAGCAGCTAAAAAAAACCACACACACAATTTTTTCCTCAAGTAAATTTCCTAGTGACAGACTAAAAGTCAAGGGAAAAAATGATACATGGTATTACTATAGATGCAGCATTTACCCTTGGGCATTCTTTCTCCATTCTGGTGCTTGAAGTATTATTTACCAAGTTCCAACATCATTATTTAAAAACTTTTGTTTTCCTGCACACCTATGCACAAAGTGCAGTCGGCACACTTCAGCTAAGTATGATAGTTGAATATTTGAACAGTTGGACTCATAGCCTATGTTTTTGTAACTGTCAAAGAAATTCTCTCTATAGCTTGTTCTGTTTTTGAGTAGATACTCTTATCCTATAGGCTCTACCATTAATTTTTACACATGGAGTAGGATACTCTCCGTTCACAATTCAACATCACACGCTAAGACACACAACCTGCACAGACCACCACCAACAGTCTCAAGTGATATAGTGCCATGTGTAGTCATCTGAAAACAATTGGAAGAAGCACAAGGTCAAATGGTAACAAAGATCTTAAGCTTGAGACACCACATCTTACAGTCTGTCCAATAAACTGTAGTAGATCAACCAGAAGTATTTACTGCTAGTAATTCAAATGATTGCTATATAATCATATTGAGTAGTCAAACACAGATAGATGCTAAAAGGTACCTCTACCTTGTATTTACTCTGAAAATTGCCTTACAGTTGTGAAACTGTGCACACGAACTTGCAAGAGTTGGCCATGATAAATGAGTATTCTATTGCACCTACCCAAATACATACTAATTGGCCTACTCTCTATTACTATTAATTGCTACCATGACAACCTGAAGGGCTGCTATAGCCTATGTTCATATTTTCACTGCACTAAAGAAAGGGGGAGGGGCAGCAGCAATAATAATAATAATAATAATAATAAATATATGTAAAGACATAATGAACTGGGCTTAAGCCAAAATTTATCAACATATTCCATCTCAACTGATAGAGATGAAATTTACATGAGGAGTAATTATTACTAATCTATGCCACATGAAAAACACTTCATCTCATTATCTTCAGAAGCACTCTTAACTCGCATATGAGTAACACGAACAAGAGGACACACAATTTGGACAAAAAAGATGACATGCGGAACTACTAAAGACAAATTGATGTTATGATGGTTACTTGTAGTAATTTCTCCATTTGAGCAAAATGGCAAATCCACACGTACTTCAAAACGCACAGTATGCCAACATATAAAACCTGATATGCATGTTCAGGTCTCTTGCTAACATTAACTGCCAATGAGATATTCCCAATAAATTATATCTTTGAACCCCCCCAAAATGTTTGACAATTTAAAGGCACAATATTCAAATCCAATATTTATAAAAATAATTAATACAATTTCTTGTGCTTGTATACAATGAAACAACCTCAGGTTTCAAGATAATTTAGAATTCAATATAACATCAGCCCTACTAAAATGGATTAGAGCATATTTTTTTCTATAGCTAGCTGAAACTGTTAAGAGAATGCTCCAACTTACCTTGGGCTTCACAGGTGTCTTCCTTAATATGATACCATCATTTGGAATGTAGTCTGGTATTGATGTGTTGCTATTCACAAAATTATAAGTGAGTTCATTACTGGCAGGTTTTTTGTCCCACAGCCCTGGTCCTTTAGTTTCTCTAAGAATTCTTGATGGAAAAATATCACTCCCATTGTTTTCAACTTGACTTTTTCCTGTGTCTGAAGAACGAGCAATTGCATCTGAAAGTTTGTTTATTGGAATAACACTTTGTTCAGCAGATTTTTCACGATTTTTGAAGTTCTTCTCCTTCTCACGATTATTATGAAAGGCATTTGATGTGGATTTACTTGTCACCATTGGTTTTATTATGCCAACCTGCTTTACTTGTACCTGCGGAGGATCTGTAGATTTCACACTAGGAGGAAGCTTTTGCATCGAACTAGGTTCTGGTTTTAATGGGACTTGTACTGGAGGTCTTGATTTCGGTATTACAGCCAGCTGAACTCCAGGAAGGTGTGACTTTGGCTTGTCTGCTACACTATTATTAACAAAATGGTACTTCTCTGACATGCCACATTTTCTAATATTTTCTAAAGCTGCAGGAGAAATAACTCTTGAGTGCCCATCTATGGCTTCGACTGCATTTCGACTGTCAGAAGACTTATCAACTTTGCCATCGCCACTCACCGAGTGAGATATATCTGATGATTCTAAATCAGAATCATTCATTGAAAAAAGTTTATAAATTTCTGTAGTTGGTGATGGAGACTGTAACCTTCCCATGGGGGCAGTCAAATTATTTGGAGAGCGCGACGGACTAGGTGGTGGTGTACTCCCACGTTTTTGTGGAAAGGGAGGTAATGCTTGCTCCACATTTCCTGGTGTTTTTCTAGGTGAGCTAGGCCTGGCTGGTGAAACCTGGGAAATTTTATCAGGACTTGGTTTTGGGGACAGCACTGGCTTAGTAACAGCTCCAACAAAACTGCCACTAGTACCCACATTTGCTGAAGTTTTAGTAGTGTTACTGGAGAACGATTTAGTGCCAGTAGTTTCTGATTCTGGCCTTCTCTCAAAAATTTTAAGTGCTTGTTTAACAAGATCAGGGGGAAGACACTCTGTTTCTGAAGCAACACTTGGGCTTCGAACTTTTGGAGAAGTCGAGCCTTTCGACACATGTTGCTTGTCTTCTGAAACACCAGAACTGGCGTCTGCCTTTGACTTATTCTCTACTATGACTATATCTTCTTTACAAAGTGATTTTACAAACTGTGCACTTTTCCTTGAATCAACTGTCGCCTGCTTTTTATTAACACGGTCAAATGAAGTCAAGTCACGGGCACCAGAACGACCTGATATTGTTCTGTTATCGTATCTTAACAAAGTTTCAACTGAACGTGCTCGTTTCATTGAATCATTGCCTCGAGTAATACCCCTGTATCTGTGATGCTGAGGCGCGGAATGTTTATTACTGGAATCATTAGGAGTATCAGACTTTTTCGTATATCTATGCTGTGTTTTAGTTTGCTGCTTTTCTATGTCTCTGTCCTCATTATCAATCAGATTTTCCAGGCTGGCTGCTCGCCTCATATTGCTAAAAGAGGTCCTGGTGACTCTACTTTGGTTTTCGCGTAAAGTCATACTCATATATTTATCTTTAAGCCTATTGACTATCCCTGGTCCATACTGCAACTCTTCACTTGAGTCGGAGTCACTGTCTTCTACACAATTATTTTCACTTAACACAACACTGTTACTCATTGTTTTGTCCGAAGCACGATGCTTGCTTAACTTTTCTTCGCCCATTCTGTCCCGAAACTTCACCGAGTTAACAGCAACGGTGCTGCTTCCCATGCCAACACCATTCATCAAATCATTGCCCGCGTCCGCATGAGGTTCAACCAACCGCATGTTACTGACAACTACTGGCGATTCCGCAAATGCCAAGGATGAGATACCGCCGCGATCTGTGGGGAGAAAGTCCGCTTTGACTTCCTCCAGCGAACCTTTGCTTGCCGCAGGCGGAACACGACGCTGATATTTACCTGGTACGTCTTCGACAAGCGTTGCTTGGTCTGCTTGTTTCACAGCGGTAACAACACTAGGACAAGTCAACTTCACAGAAGCATTGCCGGCGGGTAGAGTACGACTAAGCGCTCGCCTCCGTAAGATAAGCTCTCTCTTCCATTTTGGAATGCTTTGATCTAAGGAGCTGTTATCCTGCGGGTTTACAGCTGCCATTCTTAAAAACTTGCAACACGATTCACTCTCTTGTGTACAGTTACGCACTCTCCTGCAGCACCCTTAATGAGTAATTTTCTTAGCGAGCAAAGATAGACATTATACAACCAACCCGTGCAATGTTTCGAATGTAAGAGAACGAGACAACAGACGTGTTTACAGAATTTCCTAGCCATAAAAGAAATAAATGCATATTGTAGGAGCGTTACGGCACAAATTAATATTGTTTAAAATTTCGCTTGCACTAATTAAAAATATTAATGCTCTGATATGAGTGTCACAACCTAGGTCACAAACAAAATCCAAGGAGAACCACCCATTACATACAGATTACAATACATGCCTGACATCTAGCGGTGCTTCTCAGCACTTTCGTTAAATAACACTGCCAGAGATGTTACATACGTCGGATACGTTATCACGATTATTTTCCGCTTGCGAAATAGTAGTTGCACCAAATATGACGTATATATATTTACAACTGGATTTGCAATACAATTCTTTCCGTTATTACACCGTATTCAATGGCATCTAAATAGTAAACTTGCATATATACATCTGGCACAAAACACATCTTCCGTTTGCGAAATACAGTTGCACCAAATACGACATGTATGTTTAAACTTGATAGGTATCACAGCGAATATATGCTTGTCATTACTATGATGTACTTAATGGCAACGAAATAGCAAACGGGCACATATACGACTAGCACAAAACACATATTTCGATAAAGCCACATACAGAGTTTTATGTAAGAAATGTAATAGATATTTTATTTTCATATAAAATGTCATATACAGTCAAATTATTGGGACATACGTGACTTGTCAATTTAAATCTACTTCTGATTGTAAGTATATAGTATAACTGACAGCTGTTTTGTAATTTTATGTACCACAAAGTAATTTAATATAATCATGTTGAAAATAAAGTAAAATTAAGAATAAATAAGTTGTGAAGTCAGTTCTCTTACTAGACTCCTTTTTATTTTACACTTCTGGTGCACTTTAAGGCACCAATCATTAAGAAACTGTATTTACCACAGTAGCATCACAAATGCCTTAGAATACGATACTCGGGAAACTTTTATGAAGTCTGAACTTCTACGATGCGTTAAACACGATCATTCGGGTGTGTAGTCTTCAGTTATCAGCTTTACTCTTTAATAAATAAAAACTCGAATCAGACGACATAGAATTGAATAAATGTTGAAGAAATGCAGTCTCCTGCCTGAAACAACAAATGCACCAGACGACATATATTTTCTGAATGAGTGGTTACTACTTCTGTTATTATTAAGTGGAACTGTAGCAGATCGGTCTGTCACTGGTAATTAGTTTTACTGCACACATTTCTCCGTAGGTTTTTTTACATTGGCATTATGCATTATTATTTTATATTCTCACTTCCAGGGCAAAAATACAAAATGATTCAGCTTCATAACTGCAAATCATGGTAATGCAAGAAATGGGACATGTTTCAAATGACAGTCTGGTTTCTTATACAGAAGCCCACTTCTGTTTGTATTCTCCTAATTAATAAACTCAATGTAAACTTCTCTTCTTAAAACACAGACTATCAATAATTTCACTGTGTTTAACGACACCGTCTTGTCTTCACCTCAAAATTTTACATCCGCCGCCTGTTTGAAGTTTCCAACCATTCCGTTATAAGGTCTGACGCACCTCTCCTCATTTGTCTCTTCACGGAACTCGCCTCAGTCTTGAAAACGAAAAAAATCAACGACAGACAAAGAAAAGGCTTAAATAGGTGACACATAAATGAGTGACGCACTTTACTGTGACAGCTAATTTATTTAAGCTAGCTATTATCATTGACACCATGTGTAAGAACTAGATCTAATAAATCACCATAAATGGGAGTGCAAAGCAATTATTCTGCAATTAGCCTGCCTCCACATTACAAGATGTTTCAGATTTGGGGGCTACACAGGGCATTAGAAAATTGCCATTATAAACTTCCAGGACTTGTAGAGCGGAGTGAGGACAAAATATGTTGAATAAAAACCCATATCTGGAAACGTACCCTTCCCGTTCTATGACAGTTCTAGTTCAGATGTTTAACTCAGCCACTCCTGCTAGAGGAATTGAATTAGACGTGACACAAAAGCGTTATTAATTAAGGATGCAAAAGGAAACATAATAGAACACCCATTTATCACTTAAGCACATTTGTTTGTATTAACACTTAAACATTACATGTTTACATTACTCCGAAACAAAAAAGAACCCAGCGTGCTGTACTTACAGAACAGTTCTGATGCATTACAACAGCTGCCCGATGTGACGACCACCAACGTTGTTACAGACATCTTGTATAATGTCTCCATCACACTTGCTGTCTGTTCATTTTTTCTTACAGCGGGCAGAACTCGTCCCAACACATCTTCCTCCGTCTCTACAGAAGTTTCATAAATCAAACTTTGCATAAGACCCCACAAGAGGAAGTCCATAGGAGTTAAATCCGGCAATCGCAGCGGCCACATGGTTGAACCACCTCAGCCTATCCATCTTTCACCATACTGTCTGTTGAGATGCCTCCAAACCACATGTAAGAAGTGGTGCACCAACATGCTGAAATGACATTGCCTGATGCACATTCACTGGCACAGCTTCCAAGGACAGGTCCAGTACATTTTGTAGGATGATCAAGTATGCAGGACCACTTAGCTTGAGTGAAAGCAGATGTGGACGTATTACACATTTTTAATGAAAGTGTCTTAGAATGGAAACGGTACGTTCCCAGACATGGATTTCGATTCAAAATATCATGTCCTCTCTCCCCTCTAATAGTCGTTGAAGTTTACAACTGGAATTTCCGAATATCCTGTACACTGGGTCACAGTGTTGTATCAGCAGTAGGTTTCGACTTCGTGATAAACATCCAATACATATCTTCAAGAAGTCCAAGGAAATAAACAGAAAATCCAATAGCAAAACACAGTCACAGGAAAACATTACTGTTTACTTGACGTTCTCAACTAGTTCATCACTTCACCTGAACCTCTGTAAGTCCATTCTTAAATTAACTCAAAAACGCCACTGAAAACCTAGAAAGCAACGACTATACAGATATGACGTATAAGCACCATATTAGTGTGGAACAATGATAGATTACTTTTATGTTCAAACAGCCATACTGTGGACACAGAGAGATTCAAATCTGGGCTGCGGTAGCGTTCTCGCTTCCCACGCCCGGGTTCCCGGGTTCGATTCCCGGCGGGGTCAGGGATTTTCTCTGCCTCGTGATGGCTGGGTGTTGTGTGCTGTCCTTAGGTTAGTTAGGTTTAAGTAGTTCTAAGTTCTAGGGGACTTATGACCACAGCAGTTGAGTCCCGTAGTGCTCAGAGCCATTTGAACCATTTTTGAAATCTGGGCTGCCACAAAACATCAGTACTGATCGCATATCAACTCATGTGCAAATTAGGAACTAATATTCCACTCAAATTACCATGTAAGACCGTCAGGAACAGTTTATTGGCAGCTGGGCTATGAGCAAGGTTGCTCTTGCCAGGCTACTATACAAATCTCTTTACCATGCACTGCACCACTGATAGTGTAGCAAAAAAGCCCACTACAGCAGTTAATGATTCAAAGCCACATTCCTTTGTGAGAATGACGAAATCAGATACTGTGTTGGTGTCGCTGATAATCATTTATGAGTTAAGCATCGACCAGTAACCACTGGAGTATATCAAGTAGAAAAATACAGAACCAACTCTGGGCACAATGTTATGTGTAGTTACAGCCTAAAATAACGATGTAGTTTTAGTATAGATGCCTCCAGAACTTCATCTGGAACAATAGACTGTTGTTAGAGAAATAATGTTAGAGAAATATGCTCCTTGAGAATAACCATGTGTGTACACACCTTCTCTCCAAGATGCTGGTCAGCATGATAAAGTACCTTGTCCCCAATTTATGATGTGGGGCAAAATGTTTGTCACATTTTTTAAAAAAAATTTTGGTTACAGAAAGAAATAGGGTGTGACACAAACTTCCAAGATAGTCTCTTCACCTCCTTGATAGCATCTATGATAGATTGTAGGAGTGAAGTGTGACAGAGAAGGCTATAACACAGTCTGAAATTATTTTCTAATTCTGACTCTTTGTAGGTAAATAACCCTGTGATTATGATTAGATACAACATGACAATAGTAACAACAATATCTGTTCACAATGGTCTGTTCTTTAGGGTCCCCATTCTTCTTCGTTTTACATTACTGTAGTAGCGGTTTTGACATTAACAATCCACTGTGCAATATATTGAACTTAATGGCACAGACATGCATTTTGCTACAACAGTTAGTTATTTATATGTACCATGAATCATAACTGCGATCTCTCACTATAATGTGGAATGTGCCAATTTTATAATTTATTTTTTTATAATTTTTTTCAATTTATTGTGCCAAACATGCTTCTCAGTTACACACACACACACACACACACACATCATATTATTATACAGTCAGAAATTGTTCTGTTGTTGTTGTTGTGGTCTTCAGTCCTGAGACTGGATTGATGCAGCTCTCCATGCTACTCTATCCTGTGCAAGCTTCTTCATCTCCCAGTACCTACTGCAGCCTACATCCTTCTGAATCTGCTTAGTGTACTCAACTCTTCGTTCTCCCTCTACGATTTTTACCCTCCACGCTGCCCTCCAGTACTAAATTGGTGATCCCTTGATGCCTCAGAACATGTCCTACCAACCGATCCCTTCTTCTAGTCAAGTTGTGCCTCTTCTCCCCAATTCTATTCAATACCTCCTCATTAGTTATGTGATCTACCCATCTAATCTTCAGCATTCTTCTATAGCACCACATTTCGAAAGCTAGTAGAAAGAGTTTTCAAGCAGATACAATATAACTTTGAGGTAGAAGTTAGTTTTATTATCAGTCAACTGATTTACATCACTGAGTAGGTTGTCTTCATCTACATGGTTACTCTGAAATTCATAATGAAATGCCTGGCAGAGAGTTCATCGAACCACTTTCAAGTTATTTCTCAATTGTTCCTCCCTCAAACTTTGTGCTGGAAAAACTAACACTTAAATCTTTCCGTGTGAGCTCTGATTTCTCTTATTTTATTGTGGTGTTCATTCGCCCCTATACATGTGGTCGCCAATAAAATATTTTCACGCTCTGAGGACAAAATTGGCGCCTTAAAATTTCATGAGAAGATCTTGCTGCAACGAAAAACACCTTTGTTTTAATGACTGCCACCCCAACTCACATACCATATCTCTGGAACTCTCTCCCTTGTTTTATGATAATACAAAATGAGCTGCCCTTCTTTGAACTTTTTTATGTCCTCTGTCAATACTATATGATTTGGATCCCACACTGCACAGCAATGCTCCAGAAGAACATAGTGTAAACAGACCTGTTCAAGCTTCCAAGTATTCTGTCAATAAAGTACAGTCTTTTGTTTGCTTTTCCCACAACTAATTCTATGTGAACGTTTCAATTTAAATTGTTTGTAAATGTAATCCTTTAGTATTTAATTGAATTCAAAGCCTTTAGATTTGTGTGTTTTACTCCATAACCGAAATTTAGCGGATTCCTTTTACTACTCATTTGGATGACTTCACAATTTTCATTATTTAGAGACAAATGCCACTTTTGCACCGTACAGATATCTTGTTTACATCGTTTTACAATTGATTTTGATCATCTGATGACTTTATAAAGCGGTAAATGACAGCATAACTTATAAACAGTCTAAAATGTACGCTCGGAATGTTTCCTAAATCGTTTATGGAGATCCGGAACAGCAGAGGGCCTGGGGAACGCCAAACTGTTAAACGCATCTCGCATTGAAGTTTGCGCTAAATTTCGAGATTCTGTAAGGTTTCGCCAATCTTGTGGGTTTGGCGTTCTTTGAAATTTCGCATGATTTTTCGTTGCTTCTGCGACAATGCTCTGACCTGCTTTGTGCACGATGGGGGACCAGTTCCGTCTCGTATTAGTTTTTTCGGTATCTATCTCTCAGTTGCTGTCAATGCTATGTATTTGAGTTTAAACCACATCTGGTCTATACTTACACAGTTAGGATGGAAGGAGTAGAAGGTGTGTTTAAAGAAGGTGCCAAGCGAATTTTTATTTACTTTTTTAAAGAGATGTATTTTGCGTTTATTTTTGGTGGGTTTTGATGTTACAGTATTTAGTCTCTTTACAACAACCTTGTGGTCACTAATCCCTGTATCCATCATGATGCTACCTACTTGCTCAGGATTTTTTGTTGTAAAGAGGTCGAATATGTTTTCGCTACCATTTACACCTCCAGTGGGCTCCTGAAGTAAATGCTCAAACTAATTTTCTGAGAACGTATTCAGAACGATTTTGAATGACGTTTTATGCCCACCACCGAGTTTAAACGTGTATTTTCGCCAACATATGGAGGGTAGACTGAAGTCACCACCAACTATAGCTGTATGAGAGGGGTACCTGTTTGAAATGAGACTCAAATGTTCTTTGAACTGTTCAGCAAGTATACCATCTGAGTGCGTGTGTTGGGGGGGGGGGGGGGGAGGGGTCGAGGTTCGATAAAAGAAGCCAATTATTAATATTCTGATTGTAAGGTATAACCTGTATCCATACTAACTCACAGGTACCAGCTACTTCAATTTCACTACAAAATAAACTACTTCTGACAGCAGTAAACCTCCACCACCAACTGTATCCAATCTATCTTTTTTGAACACAGTTTGGTCGTTTGTAAAAATTTCAGCTGAACTTAATTTTCGGCTTTAGCTAACTTCCAGTTCCTACAACGATTTGAGCTTCGGTGCTTTCTATTAGTGCTAGGAGCTCTGGTTCTTTTTCAACACAGGTACAACAATCTGCCACTACATACCGATTCTTCCTAGGTCTCCTCTCCTGTGTTTGACCTGCACCTATTAGACTGACGCCCTTTCAGTAGCTTTCCGACACCCTCTAACCTAAAAAGCAGCCCCATCCCCTCAACTCAGACCCTGATACCTGTTCAGCCGCTTCCTGTGTGTAGGATGGACCCCTGAGTTATTAAGCGGAACCTGGAAACCGACCACCCTACGGTGGAAGTCGGGGAATCTGCAGCCTATACTGTCGCAGAAGCGTCTGAGCCTCTGATTCCGACACTCCACTTGGCTCTGTACCAAAGGACCACAGCAAGTTCTGTCGACAATGCTACAGACGGTGAGCTCTGCCTTCATCTCGTAAGCAAGACTGGCAGTGTTTACCATTACAGCTGGCTGCCCAGAACCAGAGAGAATCTGTTCCGATCCAATGTGACACAAATCCTTAGTTTCGTAGTTTTGACATGAGCCATCACTTGCAGTTTGCTGCACACTGTGCTCTTCAGGACAATCTGAAGCCGCCTTTCCACATCTGGAATAATTCCTCCCAATATGCACAAAGAGTGCGCACTGGATTCCTTCCCTTCCTTGGTAGTCATATCCCTAAGGCGCCCCATTACACGCCTAACGTTGGAGCTCCTAATACTAGTAATCCCATCCTCTATGAACGCCCAGACCTTGTGAGCCAAGAGGCTTGCTCTGGAATAGGGCGAGCCAATGCATCTGGCTTGGAAACTTCATCAGCCACAGACAGCCCGCCGATCGGCCTTCCAGAAACTCTTCCACTGCATGTCACACCTTGAAGCGAACTCCCACTCGACCATGGGTGATAGGTCAGCTTTGGTGTGGGCATTACCTGGGGCAGTCACAGTAGTGGACTGACTGGAGGACATGTAGGATGTGCTAGACCCCCTATGGATCCCCATATCCACCCCTCCTCCACAGTGGAGCCCAATGGCAACGGGCTCAAGCTGTGTGACAGTAGCCAAAACCGCCTAGAGCTGTGCATGAATGGACACCAACTCAGCTCGCATCTGAACACAGCAATAGCAATCACAGTCCCTATCCATATCAAAGACGGCAACCCAGTGCACTATACAGTTATTAGAACGTGAGAGTGTGCCTAGTAAGCACACAAACATGCAAGAAGTTAATAAACTAAGCCAGTATCCACATAGACAGCTGAAAATGACTCGCTCCTGTTTGAAGCTCGTAAATGTAATTCGCAAACAAACTGTGTACTCCCATTTAACTGCAGCTGCAATGGAGGTTCCTGCATCACTGACGGTCTAATTGACACTAACCTGATATAACAAAAACAAATAAAAAATGTCTGTATGACGTGAGGGCCGATAGAAACGTCGATACAAGTGGGGGTACTTTACTTTGTCAGTTACTTTTGTGCCACATATCTTTGCATGGCATGCTAAAACCGATTCAAATATTCTAAGGGAGTAAATAAACTGTGAGGCACCTTTCTATGCAACAAGCACTTTCTTAAACTTTTTGCTGTTTTGAGCTCCGAAGTCTGATATTATCTGTAACACAAAAGTTGTAGGGCTTAGGTATGTTAGAAAATAGTCTAACTTCCAGTTCAGCTTCTTTCCGCTATAAACACCTAAGAATTTCGAATATTCTGTTTCATTTACAGAACTAACTTCATACATTATTTATAATGGATTGAACAGCCCTTATAAAGTACATAATTTCACAGAGTATGTTTTATCTATCTTTAGTAACAGTCCATTTACAAGATAATAGTTCCTAATTTTCAAGAAAGTTTCGTTTACTGTTTCAGGTGTTGTGTTTTCTCCATTAGGTTTTATTATAATACCAGAATGATCAGCAAAAAGAACTATTTCAGCTTCTAGGACATATAATGGAATATCATTTATATATAACAAGAATAAGTCTGATCCAATATCGATTCCTGTGGTATACTTATGATGATTATCCCCTATTTTGAAGATGTTGTTTCGTTGTGTACACTTTCTAAGCTTCCTAACACAACATTCTGCATCCTTTTAGTTTGACTGAATGAAAACAAGTTATTAGGAAGATCTCTGATGTAAAAATATTTTAATTTCTGTAGGAGTATACCCTGAACTGTACAATCAAATCCTTTTGACAAGTCACATAAAACACCAGTTGGAAGTATCTTATCGTTTAAATTTTCTATGAGATAATTCATGAATTCGAAAATAGCATATTTTGTGGAGACACCTTTTCAAATCCAAATTGAGGCTAAGTATCTTATGTTGAGAGATGTGCGCTATGGTTCTTGTGTACATGATCACATACAGTGCCTTCGAGAAGAGTTAAGTTGCGAGATTGGTCTCTAATTATTAATATCTTTCTCACCAACCTTATTGTAAATGGGTCTGACAACAGTGTTTCTCAATCTGTCTAGAAACATCCACAGTTATAGTGATGTTCTGCATGTATATGGAGAACAGATTTCTGACATTTACTTAAGCTGTTATCAACTCTGTAAGAGTTTTTCGTTTTGAGGGAGTTAATTAAATTTTTTATTTCATTGGAAGAGTGTGGAGCATTATTTGCCGAATTGGTCATCCCATTCCCACTCCACTTCAAGGAAGTATTTATTGATGTTGGGCAAATGATTACTTTCATTTATTATATATCCTTTCTTTAATTACAAACTCTTCACATTTCTTAACTGCTTTCTCTGTTTTTCTTTAAACTCTTGCCCATATAGACTCAATTTCATTACCTGAACTGATAATTTCAGAAATTATGCAAATGGATTTTTAATTTTTATTCATTTTCTTTAAAACAGCGTAGTACTTCTTGTAATATGAAATAAGTCCAAATTTTCTGACAATTTTATTTTTCTTGCAGATCATATTTTTATAGAGATTATTTTGTTTTCTTGGAAAATCAGCAGGTACAAACTGCTACAAGTCTAACTAGAGACACATTAAATTTGGAACTGACATCTCTTACATTATTTGTATTCCTCTAGTCGACTTCCTGTAAGCTACCTTGAAACATTATTCTATTAATTACTCTAACTGTATGCTATGGAAATAAGCTATATTATATGGATAGCTTGCATCATGGTCAGAAAGGCCATTCACTATTTGATAAATATTTATCAAGTGTTCACCTACAAAAATGTTGTCTGTCAGTGTACTACTATCCTGTGCAGTGCTGGCAGAAAAATTAACAACAGAACTCGCATTATAAGTTAAGTGTTGAGTAAAATGTTCAAATAATTTCCTTTGTCTGAATCTTTCAGTCAACATTAAAATCGCAACAGACTATAATTTGCTTTTTTGTCTGCCATGTGACATAATTATTACTCTACATTTTCTAAGAACACTTGGCAGTTTCCTTTTGGTAATCTCTGTACAATAGTCACAAATGACTTGTCTGGTAGCAGCATTTCACAAACACAGTCTTCAAATTGTTGAGCTAAGCAGAAAATACTGCTATCTGAAAATGATGTTATGTTTAACATACACAACTCCCCCTTTCTCTACATTTTCGCTGCAGAAATAAGGTGCACGTTTATAGTCTTTTATGAGTGACATATAGGTTCTTCTATTTATATGGTACTCAGATAGACTTTATGCACTAACCTCTATTTGACATTCTAGATTGTGCAAAAACATAAGAAGTTTAAAAAGTTCGTTATCTTTCCTTTTAGTACAATAACATCCTGATGCATTACAGTGAGCTTATTCAAACAAGTTTTCTTCTGAGTGATACTTCACTTATCTGGATCCCTTTCAAAGCACTCTGTCAGAATGAAGTATTTTGCCTAAAAAGACTTACTTCTTATACCTCGAATCACAGGAATTCTGCCACCAGCAATGGTATACACTTGCTCGTCCTCCCCCCCCCCCCCCCCACCAAACCCTCTATTATATTTTGAACTATCATTGGCTTCATAATGGGTCAGGACCACTTGATTATATTATTAATGTAATAGAGTGTTGTTCTAGGAAATACAACAAGAAAGAACAGAAACCATACTTTGTATTAATAAAACAAGTCATTATTTAATGATAATAATACAGTTTCAAACTGAAATGTTATTATTAGGCACAAGGAGATATTAAATTTTGGCAAATATTTTTTTTCCACTGGTATTTGACTACATTCCTAAATATTCTACATATTTACATACCGGACGGCTGGAGTGGCCGTGCGGTTCTAGGCGCTACAGTCTGGAGCCGAGCGACCACTACAGTCACAGGTTCGAATCCTGCCTCGGGCATGGATGTGCGTGATGTCCTTAGGCTAGTTAGGTTTAATTAGTTCTAAGTTCTAGGCGACTGATGATCTCAGAAGTTAAGTCGCATAGTGCTCACAGCCATTTAGATATCAATACTTTTTTACAGTTCCCATGAATGTAGTTACACTCAGTTTCCTCCTATCAATAGCAGCTTCTTGAATATTGGGGAATCTTTTTGCCAAGTAACCCATTCCTCAGTCATTGCAAAGTGACAACTAATACCTTTGTAACTGAGGGCACTCACATTATATTCCAATGATAGAAATCCTAATGTCATTGTTGGCTAGTCTATCGTCATAACAAGTACGATTTCCATTTTGTATTACTGTGCCTTATTCACACATACAGTAGTAGCATCCCATGAAATCCTCATTTGTTGAGTAGTCTCTTTTTTGAAAATTTCTTCTGCTGCACTAATTTTGGCAGCTTATGTTTCAATGGTTTCTTAGAAGCTGATCGTTCATTTGACGACAGAGACAATTTAGTTTCAAATTCAAGAGCATGTGATGCTATGGTTATCTCAATTGTGTCATGAAACAACCTGGGAATAATAACGCATTTGAATGTGTAGTACACATTAACTCATTTATGGGTAATCCAAATGGCAGGCTTCAAGCTATTGACATGATAGTGAACTTCAGTTTGCCTATGAAAGAGACTGTTTAAGTCCACATGCAGTGACAGAGTGAGTTGGACCAACATTAGCTTGGAGTAACAGTGGGTACTTGCCATACACAAAAAGGGGCAATGTAGCTGGACAAAACTTTGTTTTTCCCACATGCAAAAGTAATGGAAGTCCTGAAGAATTCCATGTGGAAGTAATGGAAACACTGAAGAATCTCAAAAGGTAGGCACTGGAAAAAATCGAATATTGCCTAAAAACCCACTTATAAAATTCCATAAATTCGTGTATAGGGAGGAATCTGTGAAAATTCTTCAGACCACTATACACTGATTAGCCAGAACATTTTGGCCACCTACCTAATAGCTGGCATGTCCACCTTTGGCACAGGTAACAGTGGCAACACTTTGTTGCATGGAAGCAATGAGGCCTTGGTAGATCGCTGGACAGAGCTGGCACCACATCTGCACATACAAATCATCTAATTACCTTAAATTCTGTGGAGAGAGCGATGAGCTCTGACATCATGTTCAATCACATCCCAGACATGTTCGATCGGGCTCAGATCTGGCGAGTTGGGAGGCCAGCACATCAATCGGCACTCGCCACTGCGTTTTTTCCATCATACTCCTGGCCTTATGACATGGCGCATTATCTTGTTGCAATATGCCACTGTTGTCTGAAAACACGATTGTCATTTCCGGGTGTACCTAGTCTGCAACCAGTATACGATACTCTTTGGCCATCATGGTGCCTTACATGTGCTCCACTGGATGCGTGGATGTCCATGTGAATATTACCCAATGCATTATGGAGTGCTGCCAGCTTTTCTAGGGCCTGCAGTGCAGCTGTCAAGGAGTTGCTTCCCTGGAAGACAATGGATTCGCGCCCTCCCATCGGCATGGTGAAGAAAGTACGGGATTCATAAGACCACATAACGCTCTGCCACTGCGCCAACGTCCAATGCCAATGGTCACACCGAAGCGAAAAGAGCGCTGTATTGCGTGTGAGATACAACGGCGAGCGAGTGTGCCGGGACTTACCCCAGTTCACTGCTAGTAACGCCACGCCACCTCAATGCGTCCGGGTGCAGCGCACAAGTATTGCACCACTATTAAGTATAAAATTAAAATTCGAAATTTCCGTTTTAAACCTTGTCAACACATTTTTATTGTAATAACATTTTAAATATCAAGTCTTAATGTAATTAAACTAATAGTTTCCATAAAAATGCAGTTTTAAGACAAAAAAGCTAGAAAGCCAGAATTTGGTCAGAATGTGCCTATGGAGCTCATAAATAACTGGTGCAAATTTCATAGTTAAAGAATGAAAATTACAACCGGAACCTACGTTTTTAAGAAAAATAAGTGGCGCTAAATATTGGACTTAGAAAGGCAAAAATTTATTTTATGCTTCAGTTCACCCTAAAAATAATAACTAAGAGACCGCGTTAAGGTATCTCTTGTAGTTTTTGAGAATTTAATGAAATCCAAATTTGTAACTGGAATAGACCCATTTGCAGTAGATTAAGTACCTGTAATTTTAATGATAGAAAATTTTGGTTACAGCACATGATAAAACCTACTAAATAATAGAACTATAGTAATAACATCCAATACAAGTTATAGTAACGGTACGGTTCAGAGGTTACGATCTACCGATAGTTCCATTATAAAAATTCTAGAAGGCAAACGTTTTATTCAAGCGAGATGAAACTTTTTCTGTGCTTTCAGACAACTTACCTACATACATGTGAAAATTAAGAAGATTCTAAATTAATTCATAACTTTGTTATTAAAGATTATGCGTCCGAGAACCCGGTCGTTCTGAGGCTGCTGCCATATACATAAGGCAGTAGATAACAGATGTTCCGTCGGCCGTTCACTGCGGCACGTATATAAATACAGCCCGAAAGGCAGGAAGAAGGACTTCCACCGTCGGAGGGTAGCACGTAACATAAAAATTCCACCGCCACACCTTCAACGTTCTATGCTCGGCTGTTATTCAGCCGTTGCTTTGAGTCTCCTCTCACTTGTCCACCGAGACAGTTGGACCGGATCTGTTAGAGACGGACTGTGACAAATCGCGTATTTGCTGTAAAAACTGATAGTGGACTCGCAAGGACTGTACACCGTCGTGCATCCATTAGACTTCGCTAAAGTAACTGTTAGTGTGCAGTGCGTGATAATTACAAATCCGCGTGGCAAGTGGTGAATATTATTTCCACTTTTGTGGCGAGCATTTATTTTGAACATTTATTTGAGTATTAGTATCAGGGCGAAGGACTATTCGGTAGGAATGTACCGTAGAGGTCGCCTCTGAACTGATAGTAGTGCTGTTTAAGATAAAAAGATTTATTTTCAGTTCAACATAGTGACTTTCAAAGTGTTGTATGGGAGATACTTTACTCAATATATGTATGAACTATAACTTGATACTTTCATTTATAATCATAGTCCTGATCCCGCTAAGTAGAAGGAGAATAGAAACATTTCTTTCAGTGGGCTGGACCAGAATGTGGCCGTGCAGACTGGAAACTATTCTCAGTGACCACCAAAATAGTTTCCAGGCTCGCGTGAAAAAGACGGCGAAAAAGACAACAAAACAACCATCTCTTCTTCATAATTTAAACCCGTCGCCCCACAACGTGCTCATTTCAGCCATAGTTGCTGATGTCATGGTGTTAACATTGGCACATGCATGGGTCGTAAGCTGCAGAGGCCCATCGTTAGGAGTGTTCGGTGCACTCTGTGTTTAGGCACGCTTTTACTCTGACCAGCATTAAAGCCTGATCCTAGTTTTGCCACAGTTCGCAGCCTGTCCTGTTTTACCAATCTGCCCAGCCTACAACGTCCAACATCTGTAATGAATGGTGGCCACCCAACCCCACGACGTCGGGATGTGGTTTCACCTTGGTTTCGTCACATGTTAGAAACACTCACCACAGCACTCCTTGAACATCCGTCAAGGCGTGTAGTTTCCGAAATCCCCATGCCGAGCCTCCGGACCTTCACAATCTGCCCTCTGTATGAAGTTCACACGAATCGTGCGCCTTTCCCATTCTACATATAGACGGCACACTCAATGATACTACATTCACTGTGCATGTGTCTGAATAGCATTCATTCCTCACCAGGTGTAGCTGTTATTGTCTGGATGGGTTTATATCGATAGCAGGTCGTTCGTCATAATGTTCCAGCTTTTTAGTGTATACTGCTGCCATAGAGTTTTCAAACATAAAATTATGCTAATAAACCAATGAATTAGGGGCACCTACCTAAAAACAAGTGATGAATATGCTGACGTATAAGGGTACTGTCTCCATGACACATCGAATGTATAGCTTCCCAATACCATCCAAAAACACTTATCTGTTGCCTACAAATCACGGACAATAATCGCAGGGTCCAAAGTGTCTGTATTTCACTTGGTGAGATTCCAGGTGCACTTAAGGGGCTCCGGAAAGGCTCAAAATCATGAAAAGTTAAATTTTTACTTTTTTACGTTTTCTGAATCTGCAGACTATTACCTTTTAATAGATATATAATTTATTCAATTCTGAAGACTACAAATATTTTTAAATTTTTTTTTGAAATGTGTTCTACATGGGCGTGACCCACTGTGGCGCTGTTAATCTGCTGTCAAATGGTGTTATTATTAACGTCCGTGTTCATCAGGTACATTTTAGTGATGTGAGATAAAGTATGTGTTATGGCTAACCTGTGATGGTTCAATATATATCGCTGGTGTGATTGTCGATTGTTTCATGTTTATTTACTCTGTTGTTATCTCGAAAATATTCGTAATTAATTCTGTTTCTTGAGTCTCTGTTTTGTTGAAGTATAATAATGAGTAAAAGTAAAGTTATTAGAAATCCTCTGAAGGCTTTTAAGAAAAGGAGAAATGTTGGAAAGCCAAAGGTATGTGTTACTACTGTAAACAATAAAGATGATAACCAAGTGAGTGAACCTAACCTCTCAAGTACACCTGCCCATAGCAGTCAAAGTGGGAAAGAAAATACTTCACAGAAGAAGCTTGGTTCAATGAGGTGATAAAACCTATTTTCAGAGACTTAGCAGCACCTGAACTGTTGAAAAAGTGTATTCACGGAAAAACTCAAAACCCCAATGAAAGTGTAAATAGTGTTATATGGTCGAGAATCCTCAAGACTGTATTTGTTGCAATAGAAACACTTCACTTTGGTGTGTATGATGCTGTTGCGACTTTCAATTATGGCAACATTGTAAGGTGCAAGGTATTTAGAAATATGGGAATGAAGATAGGTTCTAACATGGTACGAGCGATGCTTGCTTTAGACAAGGAACGCCTTCGGGCTGCAGACAGGGCTGTAAAGAGTCTAGAAATACAAGCAAGAGTAAACGGGAGGAGGAACAAGAGGAAGCTGGAGGAGGAGTTTGCAGAGGATGAAGATAATCCATCCTATGGACCTGGAATGCACTAAAAAGTTAATCCAATCTTTGTCGCTCGATTCCCAAAACTTTTATTTTCTCATACTAATTACATGTTTTCTAAGGATCTTCCAAACATATTTGTTTCAAACTTTCAGTAAATGTTACACAGTACCTTCTGCATAATTTAACACAGCCTTTTTCCAAAAAACTGTATATTTTTGAATATATAAATAAAAAGTTGCAAAAAAATGTTGTGAATTTTCATTACAATTGAAAAAAAATCATCTTTAATAACTGAACTAAAATTTTGTAAAATCCCTGTGTTAAGTTGTAGCCCATATTCCAATAAATAATCTGTAAAAAGTTCAACTTCCTACCTCAAATACTTTGTGAGGAAAGATGTAATTTATAAGCGTTATTTTAACATTGCAAGTATAGGGCGTTCCGGAGCCCCTTAATTAGGATTACTCTTGTGAGTTCCACATAGTACTTAATGTTATGGAACGTTTTGTGAACCATTCCAAGACTGTAGAGGAATGCCGATGAGAGTCGTCTTACTGCAATTACAAACTGACTGTGATAGCCTGCAGACAAACAAACAAATGCACATGGTTCTCTGTTCGCCAAAGTGCTTCGTGTCATGCGGTTTTCGATATACTCGCATACTACCAGTGGCATGTACCATATTGTGACTGACGAGTCCAGACAAATTTTCCCATACTTCAAGTTACATACTGCAATGTCTCTGCACTGATGCTAATATTTGTACCTTGTGACTTACTGCGAACCGAATACAGCATGTAGGACGGTGACTTTTGCATCGCATAGAAAGGAGAAAGTTCTCAGTCGTATGCCTGCACACCTGTAGTTAGTCATTGATCTGACCACGGGCATAACTAGCCTGGGTCAGGCAGAGCAGTACCCCAGATCCGTGAGACAAGCGACCCCATGGTGTCCAAAACAAAGAAAGGAAAAAGCAATTAAGAAAAGGTTGAAAGGGAAAGGAGAAATAAAAAACAGGAAATCAATTTAAAAAAAAATTAAAATTTAACATAGAAGTGGAAAAACAGAAAATACAATATGCATTAATGGATTGTACTAAATGGAAACGAACAATGAAGAATTTGAATGGAATAAAAAAGCCATACTAGGACATCTGGACTTCTCATAATGGACGACAGGGTAATGTTCATGTAACACATCCAAGGAAAATGAAACAAGACCCTGCTAACTTTACACAACTAAATTCCTGTCACTCAACAGTAAAGCTTTGAAACAGTAAACCGAGCATCGAATTTATGAAGAAAAGGAACTGCCATCAGTGTTAATAAGGATCATCCTCATGGCAAACAACACATAGAACAAATATGAGTAAATAGTAGATGCTCTAGAATAAAAGTTTAACATGTATACTTAGAGCAGTTCGACAGACAGAAATGGTAAAAATATCAGTATGGCTGAAAAAGCCATATATTGCAAATGAAGAGTGATCACGCAAGAAAAATAATCGCAACACTGGATGCAGCATACATGTGAAAATATACAACAGCAAATTCGAAAGTACAGCATTGTGTAAAAGTCCCTAGCGACATAATTGAGCTACTCTCCGTCCATTAAAGGTGTAGTAAACCACTAAAGCATCAAAAATTCAACAGCTCACATTCTGCATATGTAACTGTAACAATGAGAAGTCTTTGCTATTAGATTCAGAAGCATATGACCCACCTCACATTTCAAGGCAGTGGGTTACTCTGTACTGTTAATCAAAGAAATAAAATAAATAATTTTGCATATACTGATCATGTAATGATCCACAACTATTTTTCAACAAGCTTAGAGGCATACTTAATAATACTTAAACTGAGCGGTAAACTAAACCAAAAATCACTATTTAAGAAAACGAGTTATTAAAATGAGGACAATACAAGGGCGGTTGTTTGGCATTTGGGTGACGCGAGACCTTTGTTCGCTTAAACAATACAGTTTAATCTGTTACCATAACCTTTACTTAGCATTCCCATTCGTTGGCTTCGCAAACTCGCAACCAAATCATCAGATTTCAACCTAATGTAGCTCTCAGGATATACTATAGGTCAGTCTGTCACCACATGTAAACTAACCAATTTCAGCCGACTACCTGTGGTATGTCCTCATCTTAATGACTCATTTCAAGAAAATAGGATAATTGCAAAATGGTAACACGTTTTAAATGAACATACAACACTGTGTATCATACTAAAAGAATTATACGGAAAATATAACAGAGACAAAAGAAAGAGAGGTGAAAGCACACACACACACACACACACACACAGCTAGTAAACTAGAGATAGAAATGAAAGGAAGAGAGAGAGAGAGAGAGAGAGAGAGGACTCCCTGTGGCGCTCAAGACATGGGATGGAAACTACCTAATAGCGACAGCAGTCACCTTTGTAGTAGACTTGGCCACTGTTTCTATGTTTCGATACAGTGTTTCGATACGTGGAACTGTTTCAGTGTTTCGGAACGGCTGTGGTTCACTGTTTCGAAACAGCGGTGTTTCATTCCGCCCTTGTCTCGATCTCGAGCCAGACACAGAAACTGTATCGTTGTTTCAAAATAAGGCTGTTTCAGTCCACCTGTGCTTGGAACGGACTGATTGTATCGAAACAGTGATGTTTCATTCCGCTCTGTGTCGGACGAGATTCGGGCTCGGCACAGGTACTGAAACTCAGCATAACACTTCATGAAACACTTTCAAGAGTGTCGAAATCTTTTTGACAAGCAATAGCATGAAGCTTCAGATGTCCGAAAATAAAGCTTCGTTTCTAGCTGACTATCCTATTCCGAAATGGCGTAACATCTGCTTTATAAACACTAACTAAACAATAAAACAACGCATACTATTCACATTCAAAATAATAAATATGTGAAAATCATTCAGTTAAATTACATTTTTTTATAACATATTCTTCTCTGTTCATGTACTGTAATCATATTAAGAAACGCAAGTAAGCCTCCAACATTTTGAATAAAAAAGGCGTAGAGTGACAGTTATTAGACATATACATAAATTTGATGTAGGTATAATTGCAAGCATCTGTTTGGCATATCACTGATAGTGAAATGGTGAACGGTAAGGACTAGGAAGCATGGTGAATGTATAGTAACGGTTCGAAACACCTTGAAAGACAAAATTTTTTTGTTATATTTTGTTATTTATTCGAATTATTTGGCGTTATTTGTGAGTCTATAGTGACTGTGCCTATTATCCTCAATGATTCCCTTTGTGTGCATGGAAAGAAACAGGATGGGTATATTACCCATACTAATGGAATGTGGGAACCCCAGTAGCATATCCGTTGTTTCTGCAGTTTGCTCCCACCTCCAGTTCCGTTCGTGGTGGTTCTTCTGTCTTCAGCTATGGCTGTCCTCAGCCAATTGAAAAGTATGAAAGTCACACGACACGAAAGCAGTGCATTTGCTGCAGGAAATACGAAACTTCCAAGACGCCTAAGTGATAGTTTCATACTTTCTGCGACATGATTAGTGCTCTCGCACCTCATTTGTATTTATATGGATATACTTATACAGTAGACATTCAAGGTGATAAAATGTGTAGGTTTATTAGATTACAAAACACAAATTGTTTCACTGTTTCGAAACAGCGTATCGAAACATTACATTGTACCGTTTCATTTGTTTCGAAACAGTTACGTGTTTCAGTTTGCCCATCTCTACTTTGTAGTATATAATGTTTTATTAAACTTGAACCCAAAGCAGTAAAGTGCTTTTGAGAAAAGATATACATTGTTTTTGTGACTTTTGTTATGTGAGGAGAAAATCAGTAACGAGAATAACAGGAAAGAAGCCAAAGAAACGGAAACATAACCTAAAATTTAAACTTTCACGGGAGCAATTAATATATTTAGTGAAACTGTACAGGCTTGTATTTGTTGGTCTCACGGATTTTATAGGCACGTCGATATTTCGGGTCCATTTGTAAGGAACATTTTCACGAGGTACGTCATTTGGATATACATCTGGTTCACATGGCTCCCTACTGAAGTTGTCGTTTGCTTCGCTACAAAGATGTGAAGCCAGCTAGACAGGACCAGAATATTATACTCATTTTTGGCTCGTGATGGAGTGCTAAGAGCATGCACTACCTCTGTCACAGGATGCCTCCTCACTTTCGAACTCTCTTAAACTAAACAAATGTCTTGTGACATACGATGCCTCTCAAGGTAATAGCACAGAGAGGTAGTAAATATCAGGTTTATACTACGGTATGTATCACGTTATAAATTCGATAATATAGCTGATTTTACTACAATGAGCGTCTATCCTTGGATAGAAAGCGCATTGATGTTCCGTTAAAAGATCTCGTCACAACGAAAAAGCGTCAGTTTAGCGCTCCAACTCTTGATCATAATCGTGGTACTTTCGCCCTCGTTTACATCTGCCCAGTGGCACGTGATTGATATCGATTTGATTGGCTGATTAATTAAACTGATCATGAGAGTACCTTTGCAGGATAAGTGTTTTTTCCCTACACTCGGATCACACTCGCCATGTAACCGTTACAGACGTTTCTGTAGGTTTCCCACAGGCTAGGTAGTCCTTCCTCCAATAACAAAATGGGCGGTAACCGACGTCAAACATCTGAAGACATCCAACGCTAATCGCGTTCAGGGGAATAAAATATGCCGGCCGAAGTGGCCGTGCGGTTAAAGGCGCTGCAGTCTGGAATCGCAAGACCGCTACGGTCGCAGGTTCGAATCCTGCCTCGGGCATGGGTGTTTGTGATGTCCTTAGGTTAGTTAGGTTTAACTAGTTCTAAGTTCTAGGGGACTAGTGACCTCAGCAGTTGAGTCCCATAGTGCTCAGAGCCATTTGAACCATTTGAATAAAATATAAAGTAGATGAGCTATTAGTGTGTTTAGATGGTCTCAAAAATAAGAATGAGATAGATATACTCTGTTTATCTGAACGCCATGTAACTGTGGGCATGGATAGTGTCAGTATAAATGGTTATAATTTAGCATCTTACACTTGTAGATCTAGAATGGATAAAGGAGGAGTTGCCATTTTCATAAAACTAGGGTATATATGCAAAACTGTAAAAGTAAGCAAGTTTTGTGTTGATCAGTACTTTGATATTTGTGCATGTGAACTTCACCTAGATAATGAAGCATTGATATTAGCAACAGTGTACAGGTCCCCATTAGGAGACTGGGAGCTGTTCATAAAAAAGTTTGACTCCCTATTATGCTGTCTGTCAGACAAAAAGAAGAAGTTAGTAAGCTGTGGTGATTTCAATGTAAACTTTCTAAGTAATCCTGATAGGAAAAGTGACCTAGAAGTGTTATTAACAACATATAACTTAGATTCAGTGATCAATTTCCCTACACATATAGCTCAAGACAGTAGCACGCTAATAGATAATGCATTTGTACAGAAAGAGGATGTAAAACAAAGACATGCTTTCCCAGTGGTAAATGGATTGTCAGACCATGATGCACAACCAATTAACTTACAAAACCTAAGAGAGTGTACGGTTCAAAAACTATTAAGTAAAAGTGTGAGATCGCTCAACCCGGTATCTATAGAGCACTTCAGAGAAAGCTTAAGAAATGTTAATTGGGGAGATGTATATAATGAGCCAGATGCTAATGACAAATGCATCATATTTCTTGATAAATTTATATCCCTTTTCGAACATTGTTTCCCAAAGAAATTACTAAATGTAACACCACATACTTTTCAAAGAAACCTTGTATTACTACAAGTATTAAAGTCTCTTCAGAAAGAAAAAGAAAACTCTATGAGACAGCGAGAACTAGTAAAGATCCAGAAGTAGTTTTACACTATAAAAATTATTGTAACATACTGAGAAAAGTTGTAAGGAAATCAAGAAATAAGTATGTTAGACAAGAAATTAACAACTCCAGCAATAAAATAAAATCAATATGGAATGTTGTTAAAAGGGAGACAGGAAAAGCAACCACTGGGGCAGGTAATATTACTATTAAAGAGAACAAGACCTTCCTAACCAACACTACACAACTAGCTAATGTATTTAACAATTATTTACTAAGTGTAGGAGAAAAAATTGGCGAGAACAGTTCAAAAGAAAAAGCCAGGCAGTACATGGAAGAGTCTGTTTTGAAAACATTTAGTCAGATAAAGTTTCACCTAAAAACCTCTTGTGAAATAAGTAAAATTATTAAAACTTTGAAAAATAAATGTTCTGTTGGAGTAGATAACATCTCTAATAAGATATAAAAACAATGTGGAGCAATTACAGATGATGTTCTGAGTCACATATGTAATGCATCACTAACTCAAGGCATTTTCCCAGACATGTTAAAATATGTCATTGTCAGGCCTCTCTACAAAAAGGGGGACACCACAGATGCCAATAATTATCGGCCAGTATCCTTGATTACACCATTTTCAAAAATTTTCTAGAAAGTGATGTACGCAAGAGTGGTTAACCATCTCAACAGCCATGGGATACTTAGAAAATCACAGTTCGGATTTCAAAAATGCTGTTCCATGGAGACAGATATATACAATTTCACTGTCCACATAACAGAGTCTTTATATAGTAAGATGTCACCAATAGGAATTTTGTGTGACTTGTCCAAAGCATTTGATTGTGTGAACCATGACATTATGTTACAGAAATTACAATTCTACGGTATAAATGGAACAGCATATGAGTGGTTTGTCATACCTACAGAACAGGAAGCAAAAAGTTTCCTTAGATGGGTCAACTAATTTAAATAAGTTTGCCACTTCATATAACTGGGGTGAAATTACATTAAGTGTCCCACAGGGTTCAATCATGGGTCCCCTTCTGTTCTTGATATATGTGAACGACCTCCCATCCAATCTGAAACAGGAAACTGGACTGACACTGTTTGCTGATGATACAAGCATCATTATTGCTCCAGTAAAAGAAACTCCAATTGAAAATGATACAAATAAGGTCTTTGGAAAAGACATTAATTGGATTTCTGCAAATGGGCTTGGTCTAAACTTTGAAAAAACGCAGTACATCCAATTTTCTGCTGCAAAAAACAGAAGTCAGTAGACAGGGTAGAGCATACCAAGTTTTTGGGTGTACATATAGATGAGAATCTTAATTGGAAAATTCATGTTTTGGATCTTCAAGAGGGGTTAGGTTCAGCAACTTTTGCAATCAGAATAATTGCCAATTTTGAGGATATAGAAATTAGTAAGCTAACATAATTTGCATACTTTCCCTCTCTGATGTCATACAGAATAATATTTTGGGGTAACTCAACATTTAGACAAAAAGCATTCACTGCTCAAAAGAAAGTGGTTAGAATAATGTGTGGGGTTCATATCGCACATCTTGTAGGCATCTTTTTAAAAGATTGGGAATTCTTACAACAACCTCACAGTACATTTACTCACTAATGAAATTTCTTCTCAACAACATGGTCCAGTTAAAAAACAACAGTGACATTCATGATTATAATACCAGAAAAAATAAACACTTAAACTATCCTTTACTCAACCTATCTTTGGCACAGAAAGGGGTAAAATACGCTGCTATAAAAATTTTTGGTAAATTACCAGATGAAATAAAATGTCTGGCAGACAGCAGTAACAGCTTCACAAAAAATTGAAATCATGTCTTCTTGACAACTCCTTCTATACCATAGATGAATTCTTGAGTAGGAATAAATAAATCTATAAATACAGTATACACATTTTGTGCCATTTAAGGGAATGGGGTAAATAACCGAAATATTAATCTTTAACTCTGTGTTGTAATATACACTCCTGGAAATGGAAAAAAGAACACATTGACACCGGTGTGTCAGACCCACCATACTTGCTCCGGACACTGCGAGAGGGCTGTACAAGCAATGATCACACGCACGGCACAGCGGACACACCAGGAACCGCGGTGTTGGCAGTCGAATGGCGCTAGCTGCGCAGCATTTGTGCACCGCCGCCGTCAGTGTCAGCCAGTTTGCCGTGGCATACGGAGCTCCATCGCAGTCTTTAACACTGGTAGCATGCCGCGACAGCGTGGACGTGAACCGTATGTGCAGTTGACGGACTTTGAGCGAGGGCGTATAGTGGGCATGCGGGAGGCCGGGTGGACGTACCGCCGAATTGCTCAACACGTGGGGCGTGAGGTCTCCACAGTACATCGATGTTGTCGCCAGTGGTCGGCGGAAGGTGCACGTGCCCGTCGACCTGGGACCGGACCGCAGCGACGCACGGATGCACGCCAAGACCGTAGGATCCTACGCAGTGCCGTAGGGGACCGCACCGCCACTTCCCAGCAAATTAGGGACACTGTTGCTCCTGGGGTATCGGCGAGGACCATTCGCAACCGTCTCCATGAAGCTGGGCTACGGTCCCGCACACCGTTAGGCCGTCTTCCGCTCACGCCCCAACATCGTGCAGCCCGCCTCCAGTGGTGTCGCGACAGGCGTGAATGGAGGGACGAATGGAGACGTGTCGTCTTCAGCGATGAGAGTCGCTTCTGCCTTGGTGCCAATGATGGTCGTATGCGTGTTTGGCGCCGTGCAGGTGAGCGCCACAATCAGGACTGCATACGACCGAGGCACACAGGGCCAACACCCGGCATCATGGTGTGGGGAGCGATCTCCTACACTGGCCGTACACCACTGGTGATCGTCGAGGGGACACTGAATAGTGCACGGTACATCCAAACCGTCATCGAACCCATCGTTCTACCATTCCTAGACCGGCAAGGGAACTTGCTGTTCCAACAGGACAATGCACGTCCGCATGTATCCCGTGCCACCCAACGTGCTCTAGAAGGTGTAAGTCAACTACCCTGGCCAGCAAGATCTCCGGATCTATCCCCCATTGAGCATGTTTGGGACTGGATGAAGCGTCGTCTCACGCGGTCTGCACGTCCAGCACGAACGCTGGTCCAACTGAGGCGCCAGGTGGAAATGGCATGGCAAGCCGTTCCACAGGACTACATCCAGCATCTCTACGATCGTCTCCATGGGAGAATAGCAGCCTGCATTGCTGCGAAAGGTGGATATACACTGTACTAGTGCCGACATCGTGCATGCTCTGTTGCCTGTGTCTATGTGCCTGTGGTTCTGTCAGTGTGATCATGTGATGTATCTGACCCCAGGAATGTGTCAATAAAGTTTCCCCTTCCTGGGACAATGAATTCACGGTGTTCTTATTTCAATTTCCAGGAGTGTATATATATTAAGAAATGTTGTTTCATATGTGCATTTCTTGTGCGCTTCACGTGTTCCACATCATAGCGGCTACCGTCCCGTGCGACTGATCAATGGAATACGCAACCAAATAACTAACTAACTAGCTAACTAGCGTTCTGTTTCTCAGTTACCTTGTCTTGCTGGTGGAAGTTAGTTACTTAGAATGTCGCTCCCGAACTAATCCTGGTGAGACCTGTCAGTCTATGTGAGATTGTGGGATACCTCACTCTCCACTCCAACGCCACGGCCAGATTGCATGTGAACAGCCACTGCCACCACCAGGTCGCGAATTTCTGCCTCGCTTGAAGGCGGTACCGTTCTCGACAGACAACCACCACCAGCAGAGCTATAAAGCTGTTAATGATTCCAGACTCTCAAAATTTGTCCTGTCCTTCACAGACGGGTTGGGCACTTAAATGTCGCTGTCGTAAATACCAGGGTGTTGAACAATAGCACCCTCCCACTCCTTCCGCAAACCGAAACGTTCTTAGATGTGCTTTCGAAATATCCTGGAAAAGCCGACGCAGTGAGCAACAACAAAATACCTGTCTACTGACCGCCACATCCCAACATGCACGAGTCTGCAGATCTAAGTTTACCTCTTACCTCAGAATACAGCCCTATCGAACCGTTCCTATTGTCTCCCGCCAAATTAGTGGGCAGACACTTTGAAAACTCAAATGGGAATCCCTAGAGGGAAGACAATGTCCTTTTCGATTAACACTATTCAGAACCGGCATTTGAAGCTGACCGCAGAAGGATTCTACTGCCGCTAACGTACATTTCTCATAACGACCACGAAGATAAGGTACGAGAAATTAGCACTCATTCGGAGATATATTCATAGTCTTTTTCTTTCGCTGTATTTGCTAGTGGAATATGAACGAGAATGACTATTAGTGGTAGAGGATACAGTCCACACTGTATGATGGATTGTGAAGTAAGCATATAGATTTAGTCTACCTATTGAGATGATAATCCATCCATTTATAGGCGCACAAAACTCGCGGAAGAGTGTTATCTCTTATTTATCGACAAAACACAAGACGAAACTTCTGCTGCTGACTGTCTCTCTTTGTATTAGCCCGTAACTTTCTCACTGCAGTCACTTCGTGACACGTATGTGAGAAGTCGAAATATGTTTCCCCACAAGGCTTAGAAGAAACAGCATAGAGCTCACCTCTCAAATCTCCTTTCACCAGAGTATCACTTACCTGTTGTATTCTCACGTATCTTCCAGTCTTCGATATATAGCATTTAAATCCACCTCCTGATTTCGACTGGTAAGAGACGTCCTCGGCCAAGTTACAAACCCCTGCTAATTCTCTCGAAATCCCACCATGTTCCAACAGTACTGTTCCATTAGTTAGAAGGTTGACAGGTAGACAGCTAGCATGACGAGAAAAATTTCACACTAACATAAAAGAGGAAACACACAACCAAACTGAGTGTATGTATATTGCACGAAGAAATTCAGATGCATAACAACTACAATTCATCGATACCGAATGACGGTCTATGAATATCACTCTGCACACGTCCTAATCTCCTTTACCATGTTCCTATCGTTACCACGCCAGATATACGACTGTGTAATGGGTACTGAGTCTTTGTTGACAGCACAGTGTCTCTCTCTTCCATCGTTATTTTTTGTAACATCCAGTGGAGTAAAACTATGAGCTATAAAAACTTTTGCTAACGTTGCTGGTAGAGAACTCAATAAGATTTTACCTTGAACTCTTCTGATATATTGGTGAAACAAATACCATCTGCGTGTTGACATCAACCATTGTGGTGATCCCATTAAATATACATCTACCGGTCCACTGGAACAGGCAAGCAGTGATCGAAGTCGCTTCCACAGACCTACGTAAAGTTTTGTCACTTGTACTGGAGAAATGCCATACCAGCTACCAGTCACAAAGGGAAAGTTTTTCTCTTGTTGTTTGATAGATTGCTTTTTGCTGTAACACATCGAAGCAGTGTATGACTACAGCTGTGTACATAGCCATACATTTTGTTTTTCTATGATGACTTCGAGGTCTGTGTCAGGTGCTAAACGCACATTAACATGTTTTGATCCAATGGCTTTCACAGAAAGCTGGACATCGCATGATGTAAATTATGCTGCTCTCACAACACACAGCATGTTTGAAATAAAAGACAAAGAGGCTGTTTCTTATTGACAAAAATGGGGAGGATATCTCAGCATATGGAAAATAGAAGAGTTTGTGGCATTGTGGAGCATTAGCAAACAGCTGACCGAAGGTGATGACCTCTACATTTGATCTCATCTTCCACAGTGATGAGGTAGCAGATATCTCAGTGTTCGATTTCAAAGAGACCAATAGCATTGTTGCCCCTCATTGCAGCCACGTACACGATCAATTTTTCAGTGTTGGCTATCCCTGGAAAGTATTGCTTCCACCAAGACTGTATTATTGGACCATGACTTCTGTATGCAAGAGGAAGGTTACCAGGGGTGGTGACAAACTGCGATAGGACTGTCTGGCTACTGATTGTGATATTTATTTCCTTGTAAAATGCCACTGTTTCTCCATATGCATTTTCATCTGCCTACGATCATTTTATAGGACAGTTGTGAACATATCATAATTTCTGAACCGTGATCGGGCTCGAAATTTGTAAACAGCAGGTGTCGTAAACCTCTGAAACCTATATAGTGTTTTTGTTAGAATTAATTGCTGTTTTCTTTGTCGTGCAAGGTAGTTGTTTCATCAGTCAACGACCTTGCTGCAGTGGTAACTCCGGTTCCCGTCATATCACCGAAGTTAAGCGCTGTGGAGGTGGGCTAGCACTTGGGTGGGTGACCATCTGGTCTGCCGAGCACTATTGGCAAGTGGTGTGCACTCTGCCCTTGTAAGACAAACTGAGGAGCTACTTGATTGAGAAGTAGCTACTCTGTTTCGTAATCCTTTTCTAAGTCACAGGTTTGTGCGGTACTGCAAACCCTGTGTGTGCACATTTGCTTGTCAGTTGTCCTGTTTACAGAGTTAGTGTAGCATGGTGTGTATTTTCACATGTCAAACACTGCTGCTATGTATTTCTCTGTTTGCTCATAAGATGCATTTTCCATTGCTGGCGATCATTTTATAGAACTGATGTGAACATGCCATAATTTATAAACTGTAATCGGATTTAAGCACTTGGAACTATACACCTCCAGAATATGTATTGTGCATGTATCACAAAGAATCTATGTTTTTCTCTGGTGTACAAGGAAATAGTTTTATCATCTTGGAGGTTGTCACCATAGTGAATGGGATAGAAAACTACGAGGGTGAGTGTATGTCAGATGTTGGACATATATATCCTGCATTAGAGTATTAAAAGCCTTGCCCTTTGCATAACTAATATCTCGTAAATCGCATGGCTTAATCATTAAAGCATGTTTAACTTCAGAACCATGTAGCCATGTGTGTGTTTATGCACAGTTATTTCTCTCTTGCTGTTACTTTCTTGGAATTGATTCCAGGCACTGGAATAATACTCCAGAATTGATAGCACAGTTGATTTACATAAAATGTTTGAAACTCTATCTGTATGGAGCTCCGTAATGCATAAACCACACGTTTCTTCTTAACCATCTATTGTATCACGACAACACTCCCATACTACTATACACTGATAAATAGGGCAAACCTCCATGACATACACGCATCTAGAGAGATCTTGTGCATTTGGATGGATTCCGTGAGTAATATTGGTGTGGAACAATCTTCGCTGAACGGCAGTTGCAGACTCAGCTCACTCTGTTCCTTCCTGAGGGGTACTTCTGGCCAGATGCAAATTAAATCGATGACAGTGTTGTTGGGAGGGTTGGTCAAAGACAGTGCAAGGAGATCTTTCAATATCCAACTTTAACCTCTGAATGTGAGAATACTCTATGAAATTACAATGAATTGAATACCCTTAGCTGCATACAGGCATTGACATAAGTCAATGGGGACAGTTGAAAATATGTGTCCCAACCGGGACTTGAACCCCGGATCTCCTGCTTACATAGCAGACGCTCTATCAATCTGAGCCACCAAGGAGACAGAGGATAGTGCGACTGCAGGAACTTATCTCTGACATGCCTCCCATGAGACCCACATTGACAACGTATTGTCCTGCACTATATTCATAGTGCTCCTGCCCATTATACTCATTACTCATGGCTTTACTGCGGATCCCCGTAAGAGTTCCGGCACTGTTTGTGCATCTGCACAGAATAAGATGGCCAAATGGACGGTGAACCTTAACAATATATATATATATATATATATATATATATATATATATATATATATATATATATATATATATATATATATATATATATATATGAAGCGCTTACTTGAATAGTGGTACAAGTCCATTACCTCCACTTCTCTGTCTATTATGGTTCTGAGATTAATGAGCCAAACAAACAGAAAGAAAGGTTCATCTCTAGCAAGAAGCCATATGCTTGAATATTTCTGGTATCTCAACTGCAGATTTTTCAGCGCTCATTTAACTTTAGGACTCTGTATCTCAATATGAACAAAAATGGGCTTGTACCACTACTGAAATATGCCCTTCATATATAGAACACTCTATGACTCCCAATCACATAGGAAAAGATGGACAACGGTAGCCATGAATTCCGCACTATTATCAAAGTGTTAGAAACATGTAGATAACCTAACTAGATTGGTATAGGTTCTTATCTCGCATACTTTGGTGTATATGTTCGAGAATTAACAATGAAAGGATATACTGCATAGTCATCTATCTAAATTTGTACTCTAGTATAAGGTACTTGCAAAGTCTTGGAGGGGTGGTTTGGTGATGATACAGAAACTAGGAAGTATGCAGCTGTGTCATTGGTCAGCATTGATATTACAGAAAAGCTGGTAAAATTGCTAAAATTGATTGTACTATCAACTGTCATACTTATTACAATACATTGCCCCATATCTGCAGTGCCTTTTCCATCTCAACAGTCCACTGGTACACTGGTGATTTCCACAGAATGATTGACTGACACCACTTGTTTTAGATAGAAAGAGTCTTGGTGGGAACAACACCTTCCAGGAATGACCAGCACAAAAACAGCGATTGCATACATGGCTGCAATATAAGGAAACAATGCTTTTGTTCACTTGAAAAAGTAACACTGGGGTATCTACTACCTCATCACTGTGTACGATGACAATAAATGTAGAGGTCAACACCTTCGGTAAGCTGTTTCGTAACGCTCCACAATGCCACAAACTCTTCTATTTTCCATATGCTGAGATGTCCTCCCCATTTTTGTCAATAAGAAACAGCCTCTTTGTCTTTTATTTCAAACATGCTGTGTGTTGTGAGAGCAGCATAATTTACATCATGCGATGTCCAGATTTCTGTGAAAGCCATTGGATCAAAACATGTTAATGTACGTTTAGCACCTGACACAGACCTCGAAGTCATCATAGAAAAACAAAATGTATGGCTATGTACACAGCTGTAGTCATACACTGCTTCGATGTGTTACAGCAAAAAGCAATCTATCAAACAACAAGAGAAAAACTTTCCCTTTGTGACTGGTAGCTGGTATGGCATTTCTCCAGTACAAGTGACAAAACTTTACGTAGGTCTGTGGAAGCGACTTCGATCACTGCTTGCCTGTTCCAGTGGACTGGTAGATGTATATTTAATGGGATCACCACAATGGTTGATGTCAACACGCAGATGGTATTTGTTTCACCAATATATCAGAAGAGCTCATGGTAAAATCTTATTGAGTTCTCTACCAGCAACGTTAGCAAAAGTTTTTATAGCTCATAGTTTTACTCCACTGGATGTTACAAAAAATAACGATGGAAGAGAGAGACACTGTGCTGTCAACAAAGACTCAGTACCCATTACACAGTCGTATATCTGGCGTGGTAATGATAGGAACATGGTAAAGGAGATTACGACGTGTGCAGAGTGATATTCATAGACCGTCATTCGGTATCGATGAATTGTAGTTGTTATGCATCTGAATTTCTTCGTGCAATCTACATACACTCAGTTTGGTTGTGTGTTTCCTCTTGTATGTTAGTGTGAAATTTTTCTCGTCATGCTAGCTTTCTACCTGTCAACCTTCTAACTAATGGAACAGTGCTGTTCGAAAGTGAGGAGGTATCCTGTGACAGAGGTAGGGCATGCTCTTAGCACTCCATCACGAGCCGAAAATGAGTTTAATATTCTGGTCCTCTCATGCAGTAGGTGGCAGACAAGAAAAGATATTTTTCTACCTCTTGAGGAAATACTTGGAGAAATATAGTTTTGCCATAGTGTTGTAGAGGATTTTCACAACAAGTAATGATATTTTATAGATGTGAAAACGCGTGTATGGTGTCATTTTTTCTATCGCCGAAAATAACTCGTATAAAAGGGAGGAATCTACATTTTATGTGAGAAATTCAAGGTGTATTGACAAAAGAACATTAGTATTCTGGATTTTTTTTAAACTGAGGTCTCTGTATCAAGACTTGAGCAACAGTTATTCCAAATCACACCGCATTGTGCTACAGTCAGCAGTAGGGGTGGCCAGAGATAGGGGTAGTGGGGGGAGGAGTGGGAAGATGGGAGTGGTAGATGGCCAACAACCCCTCTGGTGGTGGTGTTGTGGACTGTGTCAGTTGGATTCCAAACCTCAAGGTAAACACACAAAATTTGATATTCCCGCCGATAAGTTTGAATTTCCTGCCGAAATTTCACTTTACCGCCATTTACTGAGGTAGGGGTGTAAGACTGTTGTGGAAAGGGACCCACGTGGTGGCTTGGAAAAACCCATGACTTCATCAGGGAGTGAGGGTAATTAATTGATTAATTTAATAAATTTCCCGAATTTTATATGAAAGTGTCCTACAACTCTCTTTGTCCCATTACTGGCGAGGAACCCAGTGGGTACCCGCCTTTGAGTACTCCAGGTGGTGGATGAGTGTCAGCAGTACCAACAGAGACGTCCAATTGTGCAGCAAGGTTTTTGATTGTGAACCATCAATTACACTGATTGAGAGTGTCAGCATGTTCCAGCATTGTAGGAGTCATAGCTGTGTGGCCGGCCGACACCCTGACCTTGTTTGAATGATGATAGACGCCTTACCAAACGACTCCATTCTTTTGTTCACTGCAGGTTGACGTAGACATTCTGCAAGAGCCTATGAGTACCTGTAATGCTCTGATTTTCCACCAAAAGAAACTCGATTACAGTTCTCTGCTTCGAACACACCACCATTACAGGCCCCATTTTGAAGAGTATGTAGAGTGCCAATATCTATTGGAACTTCATGAAGCTAAAGATGTTGAAGTGGGAATATTCCGCTTTGTCTCACAACAAATTCCGCATTTTTTCACCGAAATTGGCCGGCAAAATAAATGTGTTGCATTACTTTCTGAAAGTCCCTCGTATATACACTAAGAGAATCAGGTAATAATATTCCACATATGTACTCATTTGTTTTTAAATAGTGTTCGACAAGTTAAATAGAAAATATTTTGCAACATGCTTTCTGATAGTATTTTATGACTAATTGCATCAATTGGTCTCAGCTCTGTTTCAATCTATCATTAAATTTTACAATTTAGAATACAATCACTACTGTCACACACACTGTCAACCAAATTAATATGACTGCCTGCCAAAAGCATGTGTAACCAAATTCTGCAGCACTGACCTCTGCGAATTGTGCAGGAAGACAGTCGATGAAGTTCTGGAAGGTACAAACAAGGATGTGAAACCATACTGACTTCAGTACCATGACCAGCTGCGCTATGTTTCTTGGTTAAAGATCAATACTGCGAAAAACCCGATCGAGATGATCCCATAGATTCTCGACTGAGTTTAATTCTGGGATGTTTGGTCGCCAGGGTAGTATGGTAAACCCATCCTGAGGCACCTCAAACCACTCATGTACACTGTATGCTTTGTGACATGTTGCATTGTCTTGATGATAGATGCTACCATGCTGATGAAAAACAAACTGCATAGGGTTGGAAATGGGCCCCAAGGATATATGCATATGTGTGTTGATCCATTGTGCCTTCCACAATGATGAGAGCACCCAGGGAATGCCATGAAATCATTACCCGGACCATAACGCTCTTTCCTCCGATCTGGACACTTCCGATGTTTGTTGCAGGGTGCTTGCTTTCAGACATAGATTCCAACGGTCATCTTTCTGATGGAGCACAAAACGTGATTCATCCTAAAAGGTTACCTGTCACCTCTTATCGAACATTCAGTTGCGGTATTGGAGTGCAAATTCCAGCCTTCATTATAGATGAAGAGCAGTCAGTATGGGTGCATGAACTGCAAAGACTCATACACAGAAATGTTCACTGAATGGTCGTTGAGAAGACACTGTTGGTTGCCTCTTGGTTTATCTGGCTGGTCTGTTGCTCAACAATAGCACATCTGGTCGCCAGAACACATCTCTGCAACCACCATTCACCCGTGTCATGAATGGCCCATCGTGCACCACAGTTGCTTCAGCGCCCGTTTTGGATAGCGCCATTTTGCCACGCACATTATACTTTAACCATGGTGGCACATGAACAGTTTACAGACGTAGTCGTTTCAGAAATGCTTCCACCCTTGACCAAAAGCCAATGACGGTGCTCTTTTAGATATCGAATAAATTGCTCCATTTCTGCATTATGCCAACAATTGCACTGTTTTCCGCCTTCTCCCAGTACGCTTGATAGACCATCCAATGCTAGTGCTGCCACCCATCGTCTGCGAGTAGTTATTACACGTTGACTTTGAATATAGACAGTGCTCACATTAATGTGACTGAACTGTGTATAACGTTTAAATCAAAGCACCAGACCTTCTGTTGTAAGTTAAGCTTACTTCCTCTGCACACTGTGTTTCTAAGTGCATCTGTTACCTGTATAAATCGGTGCAATGGCGAATTGTGACAGATTCTGGTCGCGGGTAGTGGCCGCGCGGTTTAAAGCGTCGTCTCATGGACTGCGCGGCCCCTCCCGCCAGTGGTTCGAGTCCTCCCTCGGGCATGGGTGTGTGTGTAGTTCTTAGCATAAATTACTTTAAGTAGTGTGTAAGTCTAGGGACCGATGACCTAAGGAGTTTGGTCCTTTAGGAACTCACACACATTTGAACATTTGACAGATTCTGACGTACAGGGATGTAGGCAGGATGAAGTCCCACAGCTTATATGTTAGTCTTCCAGAGGTAGCGAATTATAATTGATATTTTGTGGAGAGCTTGTTTGTTAATGGAATCGTATATTCTTCCATGATATACATCATATTAAATCCAGTTCCCTAGATTCTTCTTTTTTTTACAAAACTGAAATTTGTTTAGTGGAGTATGGTTTATTGTGGACAAGTTGGCTCTTTCAGATATGCTGAAATTCGATTCAGAATGATGTGTTCTTTCTCAATACCAGCGATCTATGACCTATATGTATTTGTAACATCCCATTTCGCAAGTCACTTGTCTACGATTTGTATTGAACTATAATTCTATTTGCGTAAATGTCTCAACAATATTACTCTGCAGGGAATAAAAAATGTTTTTTTAGTGCCAAGGAAACCAGTCTGCATGTACACCAATTAGCAGTGGCTATGGGTCAAGGTAGCTTAGCTGATGCTGTCATACTGTTCTATATTTCTCATACATTTTGATAGTAAAATCTTTGTTTGAACAACTTTGGGTTTTGTGGTAGAATGCTATAACATTTGCAAATTACAAGTGGGTTGCTGTATACTATATGGAAACTACATAGCAATGGTAAATACATGATTTTTTAAAATTAGTATGTATCACCCTCTTTCTTTAAAAAATGTTGTCATTACTGCTTTTATGAGGAAAGTAATCGGTGGCAGGGTGGCAGTGCTCCATAAATAAATAAAGTGGAAGTGGTTTATTCAGATTCTTACAATTACAATGGAAGAGACATTCTAATTCTACAGTACGCATTTTAAATGTATTACCTAGGTTTGAACACTGATCTGTAACCCAAATTTCCAAACAGCATGTGTAGAAGGCTAAAGATTTTGTAGATAATGTATGACAGAACAACGATGCAATAATTACTACAGAGATGCAACTAATATTAAACTTCCATCAAATCTTTATGCTCATGCATGTAAAATTTTCGGTTTATTAAATTCTGTATAACCACATAGTTTTGACATATAAAATGTTTAACTGCATTCTTTTCATTCGTAGCAAGTAATATTTATGTGGATGAATAAAGTCGGATCTCTCAGTTTTGGGTAGGCCTTGCACTATAGCTACAATATTTTTTATTCTGTCATGACAGTAGCACTCTTGTGTTTATAGTCATGTGGCGACCATATTCATTAGCAGATAGCACATTTTGATTTCAGATGCAAAAATCAAACGATAATGTTCGATTGTCTCCCATCCCAGTACTGAATCCAGGAATGCAGTTTATGTGAAAAGTGATTAGGAGAAAGGCCCTTTTTAACACCCACTAAACGCTTTGGAATAATATTATTCCCTTAATAATAACAATTCAAACAGTTTATGGTCAAGGTTAAACAACTTATAAATCTAAAATCACTAACAACTTTATTAATAATCATTTATTTCAGTGTGTAGTTGACATGATCTTAACTATTTCTTATGCAGAGCTAATGAGAGTGTAGTATTATGTAAATGTAATTGAAACACCCAAGTGTAAAGTCATCAACTATATTTAAAATCGCTTTACTTTTAAACTTAATTTTGCTATGCAATCCAAAGAGAGAAGATTAGTCTCATCTCAAAATAAGTGGTTCAAATGGCTCTGAGCACTATGCGACTTAACTTCTGAGGTCATCAGTCGCCTAGAACTTAGAACTAATTAAACCTAACTAACCTAAGGACATCACACACATCCATGCCCGAGGTAGGATTCGAACCTGCGACTGTAGCGGTCGCTCGGTTCCAGACTGTAGCGCCTAGAACCGCACGGTCAAAATAAATTGTTGCCATTTTCATGCTAAACTAAAGCCAAACAACATCAAATTCATCATTGGCCATTGGTTCTTATCTCTCTCTTTTACACATTCTAAAGTCATCAGGTTTTCTTTTTCCCTCATTGTTATCAGATATTAAAGTCGAAAATAACTTACTTGTACTTTACATTATCAATCTTTTATTTGGCTTTCAAGAACCCACTACCTTACAAAGGTTTTAGATTTCCTGTGGTTTCATATGTATTACAGAGTGCTAAAAGTAAAGCACATCAATAAATTTGAAACTCACATTAGGAGTAAAAATTGACAGCATTGGGGAGCAGGACGGCGATAATACAATTTTGTAAGAAACATTACTATTTTATTAGACATTTTGATAAAATTTTTCATTACTCGTTTTTCTACTTTGTTAAATGTGGAGCAAATGCCACCATCTCTAAAATGCTGTCACTCTTTTTTTTCTACAGCAGCCCCACAGCAATATTTTCCAATCAGAAAATGGATCCAGTTGTATGGTTTTAATACCCATGGGGGTAATAGTAGTAGGCTTTGGTACTGTGTGTATACATGAGTTTATACACTGACTAGCAAACCATGCAGTGCTTCGCACTTACCAGATATGTGTGAGAATTTGACATAAACCCTAATCTTCTCCTCCCTCATCTCTCTGTTCATCTCATCCTTCTCTTTGCCCATTTCCTCTTCCTCCATCTCTCTGTCTGTCTCCTCTGCCCTGTTCCTCCCCCTCTGATCTTGAACCTTGTATTTTCCTACTGCCAACGAATCCTTGATTGGAAACTGAAATCACTGAAAATGAATGGGAAAATGGTTTGGATCATTGGTATACAGGGTATGAGAGACCCCATCTGTTTCTAGATCTGTGATGATAGTAGCTTAACTGACAGCATTTCACGTAGTTCTAATCTGCAAGCGAGTAGGATAACAGTTTCAGACGATGCAGATTCCACACTAGTGTTCTAATAGTAAGCCGATAAGCCACAAATACAAATTTCCTGAGTTCTGTGAATACCGACTTTGAAGAAGAAAACAAAACAGCACATAATTATGTATACAATTTTTGTTTAGAATTGTATACCAGATGGAGAAGTGTGAAACCGGAGTTTCTCTATAGATGGTGCTAGCCGTCAGTGTAGGACCCGTGAGACCTAGAGAGCCTATATACAGGCTCTCTAATGAGACCGCGTCTGCAGCGCCATCTGCTTCCTGTAACGGCTGACGACGAATGTCAACACAAAGTAATCCAAGTTCCATTCATCGGTATCTGTTTCAAACCCGTAAACATGTCGAGTTTTGTGCCTACGAACTACGATTTGCGGACAGCATTGGTTTTATGTCATCATCTGAAGAAAACTGCTGCAGAATCGTATCGAATGCTTGTAGAAGCTTTCGGCGAACATACTCTTGGGAAAACACAATGTTTCGCATGATTCAAATATTCAAATGTGATGATTTTGACGTGAGAAACGACGACCGCAAGAAACCACCAAAAAAGTACGAAGAGAACGAATTGGAGGCTTTATTGGATGAAGATGATACTCAAACTCAACAGGAACTCGCGGAATAATTGAATGGGAAGTAGAAAGCCGTTTCTCATCGGTTAAAAGCTATGGGAAAGAGGGAAATTGAGTTCTGCATGAACTGAAAGAAAGACAGAATGCAAATCGAAAGATCACTTGTGAAATGCTGCTCGGCAGACACAAAAGAAAGTTGTTTCTCAATCGAATAGTGACAGCTGATTAAAAATGGATTTATTTTGAGAATCGTAAGCGTCGTAAATCATGGGTGAATCCAGGCAAACCATCGACATCCACTGAAAGACCAAATCACATTGGAAAGAAGACAATGCTCGGTGTTTGGTGGGATCAGAAGGGTGTCATCAATTATGCGCTGCCAAAACCTGGTGAAACCGTTAACACTGATCGCTACCAACAGCAAATGATCGATTTTAATCGAGTATTACGTGAAAAAAGGCAACACAAAGGTATATTGCTCCATGGTAACGACTCCTCACATACAGCAAAACGCGTCAGGAAAACGATCGAAGCGTTCAGTTGGGAAATACTTAGAGCATGCGGCCTATTCTCCAGACTTGGCTCCATCCGATTATCATCTATTTGCATCATTGGGTCACGCTCTCCCTGAACAACGCTTCAATTCGTATTAAATTGTACGAAAATAGCTCGCTTACTGGTTCGCTTCAAAAGAAGAACTTTTTTGGGGGGGGGGGGGGAGGGGGAGGTGGCATTCATAGCCTGCCGGAGAGATGGGACAAATGTATAAATAGCAATGAAGATTATTTTGTATAAAATATTGTTTATCAGATTCAAAGAACAGACGTGTAATTGTTGCAACCAAATTTCGGTTTCATACTTATACACCTGGTATGGAAAAAATACTGTTGTAGGAGAAACAGTGTGCCTAATGGTTTAAAAGCTCCACAGGTAGTTAAAACTGAGTGCAGGAAAGAAAACTAAAATGTACATATTCATAGCACAACACAATACAGTATTTTCCTGCCGGCCGGTGTGGACGTGCGATTCTAGGCACTTCAGTCTGGAACCGCGCGACCGCTACAGTCGCAGGTTCGAATCCTGCCACGGGCATGGATGTGTGTGATATCCTTAGGTTAGTTAGGTTTAAGTAGCTCTAAGTTCTAGGGGAGTGATGACCTCAGATCTTAAGTCCCATAGTGGTCAGAGCCATTTGAACCATACAGTGTTTTACTTCTCGCAATCTGTTTCAACAGAAAACTTGTGCAGTGTTGTTTCCTGTGCCGTGTGTTCCTTGTCTGTTGCAAGCTGTGTGATTGATTCAACTTACTTTAAGTAGCATAATGGTCTGATATTGATGTCCGGAACAAGCCGAGATGATGTCTGTGTGCGCCAAAGCAAACGGATTCAGTCGAGAGATAGTATGGCTATACCAAAAAAAGTGAACTTACAGACATCTACCACATCACTCAAAATTTAAGCCCTTTCTGGGCGTTTGTGCGATCATGGATCATTTCAGACAGATGAATTTGCAGGGAGTTGGCCGACAGTGTGTACACCAGATTTGGAGGACCAGATTCTACAGGATACTGAGACGAACCCTAGTACAAGCTCCAGGCAAGTGGCACTCCAATATGGTGTAAGCCAAAGTATGATTATGTGAGTCCTGCATGAAAACGGCTACCATCCCTCTCCGCTGCAATGAGTTGAACATCTGTTGTGACGCGAATGTGTTGCAACTCTGTACTGTGTTCCAGGAGATTAGCTGTAGTTGCACACTGACCGTCCATTTCCAGACTTATGTCCATAGGATCTTGTTTTCTCCATTTCCATTCAGGAATCCGTCCTTATACACTCCTGGAAATTGAAATAAGAACACCGTGAATTCATTGTCCCAGGAAGGGGAAACTTTATTGACACATTCCTGGGGTCAGATACATCACATGATCACACTAACAGAACCACAGGCACATAGACACAGGCAACAGAGCATGCACAATGTCTGCACTAGTACAGTGTATATCCACCTTTCGCAGCAATGCAGGCTGCTATTCTCCCATGGAGACGATCGTAGAGTTGCTGGATGTAGTCCTGTGGAACGGCTTGCCATGCCATTTCCACCTGGCGCCTCAGTTGGACCAGCGTTCGTGCTGGACGTGCAGACCGCGTGAGACGACGCTTCATCCAGTCCCAAACATGGTCAATGGGGGACAGATCCGGAGATCTTGCTGGCCAGGGTAGTTGACTTACACCTTCTAGAGCACGTTGGGTGGCACGGGATACATGCGGACGTGCATTGTCCTGTTGGAACAGCAAGTTCCCTTGCCGGTCTAGGGATGGTAGAACGATTGGTTCGATGACGGTTTGGATGTACCGTGCACTATTCAGTGTCCCCTCGACGATCACCAGTGGTGTACGGCCAGTGTAGGAGATCGCTCCCCACACCATGATTCCGGGTGTTGGCCCTGTGTGCCTCGGTCGTATGCAGTCCTGATTGTGGCGCTCACCTGCACGGCGCCAAACACGCATACGACCATCATTGGCACCAAGGCAGAAGCGACTCTCATCGCTGAAGACGACATGTCTCCATTCGTCCCTCCATTCACGCCTGTCGCGACACCACTGGAGGCGGGCTGCACGATGTTGGGGCGTGAGCGGAAGACGGCCTAACGGTGTGCGGGACCGTAGCCCAGCTTCATGGAGACGGTTGCGAATGGTCCTCGCCGATACCCCAGGAGCAACAGTGTCCCTAATTTGCTGGGAAGTGGCGGTGCGGTCCCCTACGGCACTGCGTAGAATCCTACGGTCTTGGCATGCATCCGTGCGTCGCTGCGGTCCGGTCCCAGGTCGACGGGCACGTGCACCTTCCGCCGACCACTGGCGACAACATCGATGTAGTGTGGAGACCTCACGCCCCACGTGTTGAGCAATTCGGCGGTACGTCCACCCGGCCTCCCGCATGCCCACTATACGCCCTCGCTCAAAGTCCGTCAACTGCACATACGGTTCAGGTCCACGCTGTCGCGGCATGCTACCAGTGTTAAAGACTGCGATGGAGCTCCGTATGCCACGGCAAACTGACTGACACTGACGGCGGCGGTGCACAAATGCTGCACAGCTAGCGCCATTCGACGGCCAACACCGCGGTTCCTGGTGTGTCCGCTGTGCCGTGCGTGTGATCATTGCTTGTACAGCCCTCTCGCAGTGTCCGGAGCAAGTATGGTGGGTCTGACACACCGGTGTCAATGTGTTCTTTTTTCCATTTCCAGGAGTGTAGTTTGTCGGTTCTTCGTATATATATATATATATATATATATATATATATATATATATATATATATATAGCCTATGTCCATTGGAGCATTGTTGTAGCTAGGACATTGTTTACTTAAAGCAAGCGACCCTCTGACGTGACAAAGCTGGGTAATGTCGAACAGTGTTTTGCCGCACTCTTTCAAAGATTCCTGGCATTGCCCTGATGTGATTGGCGACATGTTGAATGCGATCCATTAATTCCTCTTCATTTCTAGGTGGTTCGCATCTGGGTGGGTGTACTAGAACCTTGAAGAATCCCCACAGGTAAAAGTCCAGCGGCGTGAGGTCTGGTGATCGTGGAGGCCACGTAATACGAGCACCTCTGCCAATTATCCGACGGTCGAAGAGTTAATTTAAATATCCGCTCACAGCACGACTGTTATGTGCTGGCGCCCCATCATGCTGCAACCAGATGCGTAGTCTTATGTCCACGGGAACATCTTCCAGCAGGTGCTGTAGGGTTTCTTGCAAAAAGTGAAGGTAATTTGCCCCGGTAAGTCGAGGAGATAGACGGACCAGCCCAGGTAGATGGCCACCCACTATTCCTCCCGAAATGTCGAGCGAAAATCGTTCCTGGTGTCCGCAGGCATACGTGACGTGAGGATATCCCGTTGTCAGTAATGAACGTTTCAAGTGTTGTAAAGGCCATCCATATGGAAGGTGAACTCGTCGCTAAACAACACTACGTTGGAGAAGTTGGGATCTCATGCAACATGTCCCAAAAACCACCAGCAAACCCCTAGACTGTGTTCATAGTTCACCCCAGGATTTAGATTGGACAGGGTGGAAACTAAATGGATGCTGGCCGTATTCCCTCTAAACCTTCTAGATTAACCAATGAGTGACCCCCATGTCGTGTCCAACCACTCAAGCACTCATAGGTGTTTCCTCGAAGCGCTCGAGAACAGTCTCTCCAGATGCAGCATCCTGTCGTGTTAGAGGTCTTCCAGCATCACCATGATATCCTGCTAACGAGCCTGTATCACCAAGTCGCCGGTAAATTGCTGTAAACGTTTGTGTGTATGAGTGGCATCTTGCTGGGTAGCATTCCTCACAGAACCGTCGAGCTTCATGCGCATTACTGTTGGCTAGTCCATAAACAAAAATCATATCTCGTTGTTCTTCAAGCAAATACTGTGCCACCATGCTTACTGTATGATGAAATCACAGGTGACGTGTGTGTGCTCCAAAGTGAAGCTTATGTGTGATGCCTCTGACATGAGGTGGAGGCAAACGGAAAGACCTATTTGACACGTTTGTGTATGAGGTTGGGACAGTGATAGGGCGTTTGTATGTGTGAACCGACAACCATAGCCCTGCCTGTCTACCGACGAATGGCCAATCAGAGGGCGTGGCATCAAGTTTCTGTAGTTTAAAAATGGTGCGTTGTCGACATACACAACATTAGTAATTTTGGTTCCTACTGGCATCAGCTATCCAGGGCTCAAACCATGTATGTGTTTTTTTTTTTCATGATACATGTATTTTCACTACACCTTTTTTTCTATAAATGGCCATTGCCCCTAATACCTGATGTAGTCGGTATCATGGCAGGGTGGGTGAAACATCAAGACTCTGTAGTAAGCGACTGGTCCTGTGATGATGTCCTGATGAAGAAAAAGAAAATTGGGATACTCCTTCCTGATAACATATGAGCTATAATAGTGAATCCAATCAACTGCAGCTAAACAAATGTTCTCATGTCGCTGCTGATACATACAGATGGACGCCATTTTGAACATGTATGTGTCTTTTAAAAAACTGTGTTTCAGCTAAAATGCCAACTATCACAGGAGATGTTGCAGGGGGTTGATGGTGTGATGTACATGACAGTCAGTGAAAGCACTGATATGCCTCCACCAGCAAAAGTAAAGCCAAACACAATGTTCATATTGAGCGATTTCACTGTGGGAAGCAATATGAAATTTGAAGATACTTGTGTTTTGGGCGCCATATTCGTGTTGTGTATTTTATTTAAGTCTGACATATTCTAGAATCCCAAAGCAGTTGGTTAAGGAAATGCAAATGCTAGTAGTGGAACAAACTATGTTTCAGTACTTTTTGTTAGTGCGGGTTGCCTACATCAGAGGCAGGTATGCACTCAGGGGCAAAGCTATTGTTCTCCTTTGATTGACAGGTACTTAACCTATTGTTCTCCTTTGATTGACAGGTACTTAACCTATTGTTCTGCTAAAAGGATCCTTCCTTTTGATTGACAGGCACTAAACCTATTGTTCCCCCACCCCCTCACACTCCCCTCCCCACTCAAGAAACTTCCAATCCACCCGCTCCCCCTCGCTGCTACAGGTACACTTTCAGGTCTCAGTTGTTGGAATAGCCCCTCTCACTCTTATCAGATTGATTGATTACTTAATTAAATTGATCAATTAATTATTCTCTCCCCCTCTGGCAAATCACCCTCCTCTCCCACACTCCCTCCCAGAAATTGGCAGGAAAAAGACTCAGTTGATCGGTCATTTGGAGGGAAATCGATTGCTGTGTATGGAGTATTGTTTAAACAATTTAGACAATGTGTGGAATATTGTTTATTTAAACAATTTAGTGGATTCAAGGTAGTGTATGGAATATATGGAAATTGGTGGCTCTTTGGTGGAGAGGATCTCATAACAAGAAATTCAAGGCTATATTGTTTATTTATAAAAAATGCAGTTTGTGGGGGTTGGATATCTCTTGCTCATCGTTCTCTGCTGTTTGGAAACATCTAGGTCTTTTAAGAAATAATTATATGGGGCAAACATGTTGCATGACCTAATGTTCGGCACTGTACTCTGGGTGTCTTAAGCTAATGCTCAGCCCTTTGTTGGCACTTAACCTATTGTTCTGTTAAGTGGTTTTCCATGTCACCTCCATTTCCTTAAACTATTGTACCGCCTTTGATACCAAATTAAGTAATTAGTTACATACTCTTACCATTTACTGGTACACTTTTCGAATTTCACATGCTTTTGAACGCCATTTCTGGCGCATTCTTCTTTGTCACCCACCCCCTTAAACTATTGTACTGCGTTTTACATAAAAATTATGCAAATTAACCTATTGTTCTGCGCTTAACCTGCTGTTCTGTTCCATGTCACCCACACACGCGTACCCTCCTCTTAAGGGGCTCCGGAACGCCCTATACTTGCAATGTTAAAATAAAGCTTATAAATTACATCTTTCCTCACAAAGTATTTGAGGTAGGAAGATTATTTATTGGAATATGGGCTACAACTTAACACAGGGATTTTACAAAATTTTAGTTCAGTTATTAAAGATGATTTTTTTCAATTGTAATGAAAATTCACAACATTTTTTTGCAATTTTTTATTTATATTCAAAAATATACAGTTTTTTGGAAAAAGGCTGTGTTAAATTATGCAGAAGGTACTGTGTAACATTTACTGAAAGTTTGAAACAAATATGTTTGGAAGATCCTTAGAAAACATGTAATTAGTATGAGAAAATAAAAGTTTTGGGAATCGAGCGACAAAGATTGGATTAACTTTTTAGTGCATTCCAGGTCCATAGGATGGATTATCTTCATCCTCTGCAAACTCCTCCTCCAGCTTCCTCTTGTTCCTCCTCCTGTTTACTCTTGCTTGTATTTCTAGACTCTTTACAGCCGTGTCTGCAGCCCGAAGGCGTTCCTTGTCTAAAGCAAGCATCGCTCGTACCATGTTAGAACCTATCTTCATTCCCATATTTCTAAATACCTTGCACCTTACAATGTTGCCATTATTGAAAGTCGCAACAGCATCATACACACCAAAGTGAAGTGTTTCTATTCCAATAAATACAGTCTTGGGGATTCTCGACCATATAACACTATTTACACTTTCATTGGGGTTTTGAGTTTTTCCGTGAATACACTTTTTCAACAGTTCAGGTGCTGCTAAGTCTCTGAAAATACACTCCTGGAAATGGAAAAAAGAACACATTGACACTGGTGTGTCAGACCCACCATACTTGCTCCGGACACTGCGAGAGGGCTGTACAAGCAATGATCACACGCACGGCACAGCGGACACACCAGGAACCGCGGTGTTGGCCGTCGAATGGCGCTAGCTGCGCAGCATTTGTGCACCGCCGCCGTCAGTGTCAGCCAGTTTGCCGTGGCATACGGAGCTCCATCGCAGTCTTTTAACACTGGTAGCATGCCGCGACAGCGTGGACGTGACCCGTATGTGCAATTGACGGACTTTGAGCGAGGGCGTATAGTGGGCATGCGGGAGGCCGGGTGGACGTACCGCCGAATTGCTCAACACGTGGGGCGTGAGGTCTCCACAGTACATCGATGTTGTCGCCAGTGGTCGGCGGAAGGTGCACGTGCCCGTCGACCTGGGACCGGACCGCAGCGACGCACGGATGCACGCCAAGACCGTAGGATCCTACGCAGTGGCGTAGGGGACCGCACCGCCACTTCCCAGCAAATTAGGGACACTGTTGCTCCTGGGGTATCGGCAAGGACCATTCGCAACCGTCTCCATGAAGCTGGGCTACGGTCCCGCACACCGTTAGGCCGTCTTCCGCTCACGCCCCAACATCGTGCAGCCCGCCTCCAGTGGTGTCGCGACAGGCGTGAATGGAGGGACGAATGGAGACGTGTCGTCTTCAGCGATGAGAGTCGCTTCTGCCTTGGTGCCAATGATGGTCGTATGCGTGTTTGGCGCCGTGCAGGTGAGCGCCACAATCAGGACTGCATACGACCGAGGCACACAGGGCCAACACCCGGCATCATGGTGTGGGGAGCGATCTCCTACACTGGCCGTACACCACTGGTGATCGTCGAGGGGACACTGAATAGTGCACGGTACATCCAAACCGTCATCGAACCCATCGTTCTACCATTCCTAGACCGGCAAGGGAACTTGCTGTTCCAACAGGACAATGCACGTCCGCATGTATCCCGTGCCACCCAACGTGCTCTAGAAGGTGTAAGTCAACTACCCTGGCCAGCAAGATCTCCGGATCTGTCCCCCATTGAGCATGTTTGGGACTGGATGAAGCGTCGTCTCACGCGGTCTGCACGTCCAGCACGAACGCTGGTCCAACTGAGGCGCCAGGTGGAAATGGCATGGCAAGCCGTTCCACAGGACTACATCCAGCATCTCTACGATCGTCTCCATGGGAGAATAGCAGCCTGCATTGCTGCGAAAGGTGGATATACACTGTACTAGTGCCGACATTGTGCATGCTCTGTTGCCTGTGTCTATGTGCCTGTGGTTCTGTCAGTGTGATCATGTGATGTATCTGACCCCAGGAATGTGTCAATAAAGTTTCCCCTTCCTGGGACAATGAATTCACGGTGTTCTTATTTCAATTTCCAGGAGTGTAGGTTTTATCACCTCCATTATTGCATGAGGCAGACTATGCTTATGAGTGTACACTTCACCAGTTAGCAATCCTTTGTTATATTTACACCAACTGTCTTCTTCTTTGGGACACAAGCTATGTTGGGGATTTTCATCGTCTTTATTGTTTACAGTAATAACACATACCTTTGGCTTTCCAACATTTCTCCTTTTCTTAAAAGCCTTCAGAGGATTCCTAATAACTTTACTTTTACTCATTATTATACTTCAACAAAGCAGAGACTCAAGAAACAGAATTAACTACGAATATTTTCGAGATAACGACAGAGTAAATAAACATGAAACAATCGACAATCACACCAGCGATATATATTGAACCATCACAGGTTAGCCACAACACATACTTTATCTCACATCACTAAAATGTACCTGATGAACACGGACGTTAATAATAACACCATTTGACAGTAGTTTAACAGCGCCACAGTGGGTCATGCCCATGTAGAACACGCTTCAAAAAAAATTTATAAATAGTTGTAGTCTTCGGAATTGAATAAATTATATATCTATTAAAAGGTAATAAATAGTCTGCAGATTCAGAAAACGCAAAAAAGTAAAAATTGAACTTTTCATGATTTTGAGCCTTTCCGGAGCCCCTTAAGTATTGTACCTCTAATACCATGCTGATATAAAAAGTTTATGCAAATTAAGTAAATTGATATTCTTCACATGTATGGGGTAGTTTTTTTTTAATTTGCAGTATCCTATTAGTTGGTGAAATCAATGGAATATAATTTAAACAAAAGGTCGCTAGTAAAAAAATACATCCCGCCACCCAACGCCCGACATCCACTCCACACGCCGCCAAGGGGCCGGGATGCACTGGCAGCCCCCGTGAAGCGACGCACGGGTGTCCGTTCGGGTCCCATAAGCATGAGGCGGTGGCATCCCTTTCATACTTGACATCTGTGAAATTCCTGTTGAAATATGTGATCACCTAGACACCATTGCTGGCGCGATGACGCATAGCTGTGTTGCGGGTCCAGCGCTGAGAGAGATGTTCCAATGCTTCCCAGAATAGCACAGGGTGCATTGTTCCTAGCGATCCTAACGGGACAGCCTGTTCATCACTGAGTTTACCCGTCAATCTGCTGCTGCTGCCAGTGCGGGAGCATGGTCCTCCATTGTTTCCTACAGACAAGAATTTCAGTGGCAGAACTATTTTGTACAGATCGCTAATTTGCACTGACAGTTAAACCCCACAAAAGTTGTCTACAGGACATTAAATACATACAAGAAGAATATTGGGAGCCAGGAACATATTTACCAGTGTAACTACAATTAAATATTAGGATTGCTGCTGCAGTCTGACACAGATCGATGTACAGGTAATGTCTCCTTTTGCCATCTGTGGTTCTGGAACAAATCTAAGTATCTATAGCGCACATAATTTTCCAAGTAAAAATCTCTCTCATACCCTAGCAGTTACTGATGTTCCGAATCTAAACATCCCTCACGATAGGACACACACTCATTTTCTCTGGTCATGCCGAAGTAACATTACACGGCAATTTACACACATTTCACACAAAGAGTGCAGTTATCTTTTATATTTGTACAGCGCCCGAAAAAATTATAGTATGTCTACATTCACACTGGCTATGTGTCTCGATTCTCCTCAGTCCTTGGAAATTATTGGACAAAGCCTACGAATCAGCGCTTTTGGAAGGTGCTGCATCCTGCCAAGATTCTCTCAGACAAGTCTTATGAAGGACAGGCGTCAAGCACTATGTGATAATGAAAACCGCACCCGCAGACGTAATGCTTGGAAAGACATCACCGACATGGGTTGGCATACTGTAATGAACACCACTATCGATAGAACAAAAAGGAAAATGCGAGAGTACGCTTAGGGGTGCCGATGAGGGGACGTATTGTTACAGCCGTATTGCGCGTCCTGTTTGTACACTATATTAGGTCCAGTTGAACACTTGCATTGTTATATTGTGCAGCTGTTTACGAAATGAATGTGTCACCACTGCGTTGAAATCACAATTCACCATGTCCAGTCTATCCTTCCATTACGACTAGACATATGTAATTTTTTTTGTTTTTAGGTGAATAGTAATCTGATTACTTCACACAAATGTATGTTGGAAAATAAGCCACGTACCTTTACGTTCAAGCAGCAGCATAACATTTCTATCAGTTATAGGTGTATAAAAAAATTATAATACGTCGCCATCCTTTCACCAGCTGGGTATCGTTTTCCCACTGCAAAAAAGCCTCCCACCATCACATACTTATCGATGAATAAAGGATGTAATTACAATTTAAAAGAGCCCTAGAGTCTTTTCGGTTCTTCGATTTCACCACCTCCACGAAACCTTTTGGTATTTTCGATACTTGTAAATCCAGCCAACACACAGTGGCTTCTTTTATATATTCAGACCGCCAAGTCGGGGTTTGTGTTAGTGCATTCCATGCATAGCTTCCACCACCCACAATTTTCCCCTGACTAAGAAATCACTGCGAGTGCAAAATACACAAGAGTATGTTCATTCGGAGTTAATTTTCATGGGTGGAGCAGGTGGGTGGATAAGCCGCAAAACTGTTGTAGCCCAAGTGCATTTTGAAGTTCATGTTGCTAAGCACCATACCTGTTTAACACTTTGGAGCAGGAGGAGGATCACTGCGAGATGGATCTGTTGTTTCAACTGTCAAATTGAGTTTTTTTTATGAAAAACTAAAAACCCTGTTAGAGTGTAATACAAAGATTTTGTTTGTTACATGTGTAAGAAATGGTGACTTAGTGATACAGCCCTGTTTAGATCCTATAGCATGTTTGCGAGAGCTGAATTTTCAAAAAGGAATATCATGTTATGTAGAAATCTCCTATAGGCCTGGGTGCAAGGAATACTTTATTAAAAGCGTGCAGTAGACTTTTGTTTGTCTCTTTCAGCACACTAGCTTTATGTAATTGAATAATCACTATGAATCCATCGTCATTCAGTTATTCAATTTCAAGTGTGTGCTGGATTTCTGTGAATAAGGTAATGCTGCAGTTTTGAGGAGCAGTAGTGAGTGTAGTGTGCAAAGTATGGTCATGCTTTAGTTATCGCTATTAAAGGGGGATAGTGACTGTGCGGCTCTGCCTGTTCAACAACAGAGCTGCAGCCACACATTAGAAACAATATTCCATAGCTCTTACTTCTTTAATATTTTACAACAATTAACCTTGAGAACTAAGGATTCAAGGGAAAAGAGAATATTATAGCTTACAGCGTCTTTGAGCTGTTGAAATCAAGAAATGCATGTAATGTGCTCTTGGATATTTATATGAAACTGATAAAGATTCGTCGCCAGGTGAACGCTTTTGATTACTACATGTCCCCTACAAAACTTCTACCACTACTATGTGATATATATTTTATTTGCCACCTGACGCATTTCCAAAGTATGAGCCATGATTTAAGCACTATGACTCGAATGCGTGATGCCACACTGATGAGCCACCATAAATTAAAATTTATTGTATTGGGTGTACAGCTGAAAAGATCAATAATAATAATGTATGTTATGTAGCCAAGTAATATGCTATTACTTTTAAATGACTTATTTCTTTACTTCATGGTTTCTATGATGATGAGCATAGACAGATAATATTTAAAGATATGGCGTACACAGAAGCTGCAGGAATGATAGAGACATTCTCAGCAAACATTGTATCACTGAGCTCTTTCAAGTATGCGAAGTGTGCTAAGACATGGAAGAGTGCAGAGTGGTTAACACATTTCTACCATGGAATTCACTGGGATGATCCTGGCATACCCTATAAAGATATGGTGACTACGCTTAAATTATTTGAACACATGGATACCATCATTTGCATTAAGGGGAAGGAGAAGATCTCATGGTTGCATCGAATCTTTAAGTTTGATGCTATTCAAGACCTAGAATTCTACGGATGTCTTTCTCTCCGTCGACTCATGAAGAAGAAGATGTGTGAAAATAGTGTTGCTGTGTCTGCTTATGAAAATGTAAAATTACTTTTAAGTTGGATAAGCACTCCTTATTCAGCCAAGTGGCCCATCGGGACAATCTGACCGCAGTGTCATCCTCAGATGAGGATGCTTATAGGAGGGGCGTGTGGCCAGCACACTGCTCTCCCAGTTGTTATGACGGTTTTCTTTGACCAGAGTAGCTACTATTTGGTCGAGTAGCTCCTCAATTGGCATCATAAGGCTGAGTGCACCCTGAAAAATGGGAACAGTGCATGGCAGCCGATAGGAACCGGTGTATCCACTGCGCAAAGGCCATTGCCCAAGTTGGATAAGAAGTAAATGAATTTTTGCCTCACAACCCATGTGTTTTTTGGCAGTGCACAGTTTTAACCACGTGCTATGCCTGTGGTTTTCTTCAAGCACAGGAGATATAATTTTAGACATATCTGCTATATATCTTTGGAAGCGGACACCATCAATTGCCTCCTGCTCCCATAACCCAATTCGCGCTGCACGATAGGCGTGATTCCATTCGACCATTCTATATATTTTGTTATCTTCCATCTTAAACTTCACCTCCCTAATAGCACTCATCTTCAGCAAAACTGATGTCATTTGAGACATGCACAGCCTTTATATACATAATGCAGTAGGGGATAGGGTTTTTTGTAAATAACAACAACAAAAATGTATGGTGACTAATTTTTTTTCTTCGTTTATTCAGTTCAAACAAATACAATATACACTCCTGGAAATTGAAATAACAACACCGTGAATTCATTGTCCCAGGAAGGGGAAACTTTATTGACACATTCCTGGGATCAGATACATCACATGATCACACTGACAGAACCACAGGCACATAGACACAGGCAACAGAGCATGCAGAATGTCTGCACTAGTACAGTGTATATCCACCTTTCGCAGCAATGCAGGCTGCTATTCTCCCATGGAGACGATCGTAGAGATGCTGGATGTAGTCCTGTGGAACGGCTTGCCATGCCATTTCCACCTGGCGCCTCAGTTGGACCAGCGTTCGTGCTGGACATGCAGACCGCGTGAGACGACGCTTCATCCAGTCCCAAACATGCTCAATGGGGGATAGATCCGGAGATCTTGCTGGCCAGGGTAGTTGACTTACACCTTCTAGAGCACGTTGGGTGGCACGGGATACATGCGGACGTGCATTGTCCTGTTGGAACAACAAGTTCCCTTGCCGGTCTAGGAATGGTAGAACGATGGGTTCGATGACAGTTTGGATGTACCGTGCACTATTCAGTGTCCCCTCGACGATCACCAGTGGTGTACGGCCAGTGTAGGAGATCGCTCCCCACACCATGATTCCGGGTGTTGGCCCTGTGTGCCTCGGTCGTATGCAGTCCTGATTGTGGCGCTCACCTGCACGGCGCCAAACACGCATACGACCATCATTGGCACCAAGGCAGAAGCGACTCTCATCGCTGAAGACGACACGTCTCCATTCGTCCCTCCATTCACGCCTGTCGCGACACCACTGGAGGCGGGCTGCACGATGTTGGGGCGTGAGCGGAAGACGGCCTAACGGTATGCGGGACCGTAGCCCAGCTTCATGGAGACGGTTGCGAATGGTCCTTGCCGATACCCCAGGAGCAACAGTGTCCCTAATTTGCTGGGAAGTGGCGGTGCGGTCCCCTACGGCACTGCGTAGGATCCTACGGTCTTGGCGTGCATCCGTGCGTCGCTGCGGTCCGGTCCCAGGTCGACGGGAACGTGCACCTTCCGCCGACCACTGGCGACAACATCGATGTAGTGTGGAGACCTCACGCCCCACGTGTTGAGCAATTCGGCGGTACGTCCACCCGGCCTCCCGCATGCCCACTATACGCCCTCGCTCAAAGTCCGTCAACTGCACATACGGTTCAGGTCCACGCTGTCGCGGCATGCTACCAGTGTTAAAGACTGCGATGGAGCTCCGTATGCCACGGCAAACTGACTGACACTGACGGCGGCGGTGCACAAATGCTGCGCAGCTAGCGCCATTCGACGGCCAACACCGCGGTTCCTGGTGTGTCCGCTGTGCCGTGCGTGTGATCATTGCTTGTACAGCTCTCTCGCAGTGTCTGGAGCAAGTATGGTGGGTCTGACACACCGGTGTCAATGTGTTCTTTTTTCCATTTCCAGGAGTGTATTTCTTGAGGCACTATATAATTTTTGAGGTACACTGCAGTTTTTGGGGTACAATATAGTATTCTTGAGGTATAAATTGACTCTGCTATTCCAATGCAGAAATACTTTTAACTTACATGCTACAACAGTAACATTGGCAGGAATTTGATTTTTATAAATCTACGCTAAAAACTAATGGGGAGATACTTTCTTCACTACAACTAAATTCCACAGCCCCAGTAGCATAGCCTTTACAATAATTCTGATGGAATGTGCACGCTTAGAATCTAATTTCATCAGTGCCCAATAGCAAAGGTTTTTACAATAACAATTCTGATGGACTGTGAGCTATATAGATACAAATACACTTGAAAACTATTCTGACTTGGATGGCTAGCAGCAGGTGAAAAACTTGAAAGCTATTCTATTTAATTGGAAATTGGTGGTACGGTCTTATGGGACCAAACTGCTTAGGTCATTGGTCCCTAAGCCGACACACTACTTAATCTAACTTACGCTATGGACAACACACACACCCATGCTCAAGGGAGGACTCGAACCTCTCAACTGGGGGGAGCCTCATAGACCGCGACAAGGCGCCTTCCTATAAAGTTTTGCATTACACTAGTTCATTTTACATTGAAGAGACAAAGAAACTGGTACACCTACCTAATATCATGTAAGATACCCATGAGCATGCAGAAGTGCTGCAACACGTTGTGGCACAGACTCGACTAATGTCTGAAGTAGTGCTGTATGGAATTGATACCATGAATCCTGCAGGACTGTTCATAAATCCTCAAGAGTACAAGGATGCGTAGATCTCTTCTGAACAACATGTTGCAAGGCATCCCAGATGTATTCAATAATGTTGACGTCTGGGGTGTCTGGTGGCCAGTGGAAGTATTTAAACTCAGAGGAGTGTTCATGGAGCCACTCTGTAGCAATCCTGGATGTGTGGGGTGTCACATTGTTCTGCTGGAATTGCCCAAGCCCATCGGAATGCACAATGGACATAAATGGATGCAGGTGATCAGACAGGATGTTTATGTATGTGTCACTTTCAGAGTATGTAGACGTATCAGGGGTTCCATATCACTCCAACTGCACACGTCCCACACCATTACAGAAGCTCCACCAGCTTGAACAACCCCTGCTGACATGCAGGTTCCACAAATTCATGAGGTTGTCTCCATACCCAATACACGTCCATTTGCTTGATACAGTTTGAAATGAGACTCGTCTGACCAGGCACCATGTTTTCATTCATCAACAGTCCAATGTCAGTGTTGATGGGCCCAGGCGAGGCATAAACTTTGTGTCGTGCAGTCGTCAAGGGTACATAAGTGGCCCTTCAGATCTGAAAGTTCATATCGATGATGTTTCATTGAATGGTTCACAGCCAGACATTTGTTGATGGCCCAGCATTGAAATCTGCAGCAATTTGTGGAAGGGTTGCACTTCCGTCACACTGAATGATTCTCTTCAGTTGTTGTTGGTCCCGTTCTTGCCGAATCTTTTTCCAACCACAGTGATGTCAAAGATTTGATGTTTTACCAGATTCCTGATATTCACAGTACACTCATGAAATGGTCATACAGGAAAATACCCTTTTCATTGCTACCTCAGAGATGCTGTGTACCATCGCTTGCTCACTGACTACAACACCATGTTCAAACTCACTTAAATCTTGATAATCTGCCATTGTAGCAGTAGTAACTGATCTAACAACTGCGTCACACACTTGTTGTCTTATATAGGCATTGCCAACTGCAGTGCCATATTCTATCTGTTTACATATCTCTGTATTTGAATATGCATACCTATCTAGTTTCTTTGGCAATTCAGTATATAATTCATTTTACAGATGTTTTATATTAATTTTATATCACCTTATCCATATTTTTAAGTAATTTTAGAAATAATTCTCCAGGAATTTTAGGTCATAAAAATTCAGACCCTGTGGTTACAGATCCTTTTTCTTATTCATACACTAAATGAATTTTCACAAGGGGAAGCTGCTCCTACTGGCCCCCCTTCATCCTTGTGGGGGCTCTTAAGTGGCAGCAGCACAAGTATGGTAAATTGTTTATGTGTACTTTAGTGATGTCTTGTGTGTGTACATGGATGCATTTTGAATCATTCCTACTTGGATTTGCCACCATTATTTACAAGTCAACAATAATCTTATACTGTCAGAGTCCTCTAAAGCAGTCTGATAGTGAAATAATTGTTTTTAACACACTAATAACGCAGGGACAAAGTCTTTACAGTGAAACATAGACTTGATATGTAGCAAGATCATATTTGTTGCACTATGCTAATTGTTAAACATTGAATTAGTGGGATATCATTACATTTGTTTCAATAAAGAACTGTGGCAGTAAATGTTAAACATTTAAAGTCTTGTATTTGTGTGTGTCTTCTTGAAAAGTGGGGTAATTGGAATACTGGGAAAAAATTTGCAAAATTGTAACAAATTGCCCCAAAATTGTAAATAGTAATGATAGGTGGTCATAAGTTGCCAAAAAAGTGGCACTGGACACGGTATTCTACAGCAAACTGCAAAAAACTAAATTACAAATACATCAGATGCAAAAGACTAAACTGCAAATATCACACATCAAGTGTAGTCTCAAAGTGTCTAACATCATTTTTGGGTTACAAATTACATTGATTACAATAATTCAGCCCAACCTGGAATTTATACATCACACATTTGACCTCTAGGAGGAGACAGGAACATTTTGGGATCATAAGTTAGTTAGTTAGTTAGTTAGTGTTGTTTAACGTCCCGTCGACAACGAGGTCATTAGAGACGGAGCACAAGCTCTGGTTAGGGAAGGATGGGGAAGCAAATCGGCCGTGTCCTTTCAAAGGAACCATCCCGGCATTTGCCTGAAACGATTTAGGGAAATCACGGAAAACCTAAATCAGGATGGCTGGAGACGGGATTGAACCGTCGTCCCCCCGAATGCGAGTCCAGTGTGCTAACCACTGCGCCACCTCGCTCGGTTTTTGGGATCATAAATTATGGTAATTAAGGCTAGACTTGCATAAACATAACATGGGCTACTCAGAGGGTGTGACAGCCATTTTGGCTCATAAATTATGGAATTAGGATGACAGTTATGTATTTATAGTGGGTAATAAATTATGGTCCTTAAAATTAATTTAAAATCATTTGTCCGTAAATTAGACTTGCATAAAGGTAACTACGAGTGTAAGTTTACAGTTTGTTTACATTAGTTTAAAAGCACCTGGTAGCCATTTTATTTACATAAAGACCACAGCAAAGTGAGCAGTTTGTTACATTAGGGTCAATAAGCTAAAAGCATTTGGCCATTAATTTGATCCTAAATAAACATTGCCAAGAGCACAAGCAAGCAATTTGTTAACATTAGGGTCATAAATTAGATAGCTTTATTTTACTACAAAAGGAGGATATGACAAGTGGCTGGTTTGTTTACAGAAGAGGACCAATTTGGCCTCTGTCTCCAAATATGCACAGCTCCACTACTGATAGTGACAGCCACAGCAGTCCAGGAAGGGCAGTTTAGTGTCATTGATGAAGACCTGTGCTCCACTACCATTACAGAAAAGGCAGGGTAGGAAGCTATTATTGAACTACCAACATGATCTGCTCTGACTGAGGTTCAACATCACCAAGTGATAGCCATTCGAGGTCAATTTTTGGATGCGTTCAAATCTGAAGTGGAGAAAAGACAGACCAAGCAGCTCATGGTAAAATGCTGTTTCAACAACAAGGATCATCCACAAATTAGTCATTGCTCATATAGAGTGTCACCAGTTAAATGACAGATAATCTGTGAGGAAGTGGAGAACCTGCAACAAAATGACAGTAAACCTTCAGAGTGTCTTTGATCCTCTTACTGATTGTGGTAGCTATGAAGAAGAGTGACAGCATATGATGTTTCTGCATCGGCTACTAATGACTGAACAAAATCATGAAGAATGATTACTATCCATTGCTGTGCATTGCTGACACCCTAGAATGCTAGAGAGGAGCAAATTATTTCTCAACTATGGACATGCAGATGGGAGGGATACTGGCAAACTGAGACTGATGATGCTGACCAGAGAAAGACTAATTTCACAACTCTTGATGGTCTCTATGAGTTTAAAGTCATGCTGTTTGGACAGTCTAACACTCCTGTCGCCTTTAATCATATGATGAATAATCTGCTTCAGCACTTTGAATGTAGGACATGTATTTGCAATCTGGACAACATTGTCGTTTTTCAAAGACATTTGAAGAACATCTAAGTCACCTGTCAACTGTGTTGAAGTATGTTCTGATTGCAGATCTGTGCCTGAATTCAAAAATAAAAATCTTGGGGCTCTACTGAATAGCGATGGCATCTGTCCTGAACCAGAGAAAATAAGAGCAGTCACAGATTTGTCCAACTCCCGAGCACACTCTTGATGTGAAAAGCTTTTTTGGAATATCCTTGTACTACTGCTGATTCATAAAGGACTTGTGTCCCAAGACAAATCTCTTGCAAGAACTTGCAAGAACAAGAAAATGCCAAATTTTCCAGGGATGAGGGACAAGTAACATCTTTCCTTGTCATTAAGGAGGCACTAATATCCTCTCCAGTCCGTGTTGTATGACGAGAATGCTGATATGGAAATTCACACCAATGTTAGAGGAGTTCTAGTGTAGATTCAGGGAGGTGCTGAAAAAATGCCAGTGGCCTTGCCACAGTGGTAACATCAGTTCCCGTGAGACTACTGAAGTTAAGCAGTGTGCTGACCACATGCCCCCCCCCCCCCCCCCATATCTGCATCCACGGATGACATGGCACTCAGTCAGTACCATTGGGTCTTCTGAAGCCTGTTCAGACAGTTAAATTTAGTTCAGAGCTGAAAAGATAATAGCGTATGTTTCCAGAGTACTCTCTAAGTCCAAGCTGAACTATTCTGTAACTGAGAAAGAGTGGCCTGAAGTTGTTTGATCTATCAACAAGTTCCAGCCATATTTATTTGGCGAACCATTAACCATAGTGATGGGCTACCACTCTGTATGCTGGCTGACTAGCCTGAAGGATCTGTCAGGTCTGCTTGTATGATGGGCACTAAGGCTTCAGGAATAGGACATCACTGTAGTATACAAAAGCAGATGCAGACACAAGGATGTCAACTACCTATCAAGGAATCCCTGGGTGAAACAGCACTGTCGATGAAACCTCAGTCATTGCTGCATTAAATAACATTGGTGATGAATGGAGGAAGATCCAGTACTACTGAAAACTGTAGAAGCCTTGAAGGAGGAGGAACCAACCAAAGGAGAATGCCACTTAATAAATGGAACATCGTATAAGGGAAACTATGATCAAATGGGGCTGTAGTGGTTGCTCATCATTCCAGTGTATCTACAGCCAGGTATCCTGAAGTACTACCATGACACTCGAACATCTAGCCACCTGAGATTTGTGAAGATTAGACATAATCAGATGCAGGTATCACAGGCCAAATCTCTACTGTTCTGTTAGTTACTATGTGAGCCACTGTAAGGAATGCTGACAATGGAATCACACGCCTCATCTACCTTCGAGGCATCTGGTACCAATCCCACCTATAGCAACGCCATTCTAGCTCATTGGGATTGACCTCTTTTGGAGGTTCCCGAAGTCAACAAATGGAAATCAGTTGCACTGGATAATAGCTTGCACTGATTATCCCACCTGCTATGATGTCAATAAAGCTGTGCTGATTGCCAAAGCTCTGGAAACTGCAGAGTTCCTTGTAGAAGACATCATTCTGAAACGTGTAAAAGTTTCCAGTTGAGATGTATCTGAGGTAATTTCATGTTGCGACATCACCCTCAGGATTAAAATTGCCTACTATGGCCAATGGCCGTACAGAGCATATTGGCATATTTCTTTTGATACACATTAATACTGAACTAAGAGACTGGGATACAATACTACTCATTGTGACATGTACATACAAAGCAGCAAAGCAAGATATTACAGGCTTCACACCATTCTTTCTGTGACATGGTTCCGAGGTAAAATTGATAATAGATACATTGTTTCTGTTTCAGTCAGATGAAACTCAAGATGACTACATGGAAAACCTCATCATCAGGACCAAAGAAGCAAGGCAGCTGGCTCACCCGTGAGAAAGACCAAGAGCACTATAACACCAAGCACCAGACAGGGAGGTATAGTCCAGGAGATTTGGTAAGCACTTTTACAAACAGAACTATCAGAAAAGATATTAAAGCACTACTTTGCACTATATCATATCCTCTGTCACTTGTCAGACGTCATATATGAAGCCAAGGATTACGACTCTTCATCATGAGGACAAAAGTGCAGAGACATCATCTATGTCCTCTGTCTGAAGCCCTACTACAGTCCAAAGGACTGTATCGGCTTTGGGTGGTTGAAGGAAACTGAAGAACCATTTGAAGATCACAAAGCCTCAATGGGAGGGGCTACCTTCAGTGCTCATCATAGCGAAAAGGATGTAACAGCACAACAAGTACATGAGGTTCCACTAACAATGTGATACAGAGGGTCATTGATAAGATCTAGAATCATTTCACTATAGTCATCTCCAATAAGAACTTCTGAAACAGCATGACACACTTTCTCCAGGAGAGAGAGTAATGCCCTCAGCTGTGGTGTACTTAGTGTGGCATACTGGTTAGTGCCACTGGTTGGTACGCTGTGAGCTGCCATTTGAAACCTGACCACAAGCAATTATTTGTTATTTAGTATTTATCATTTCTGGAAAAAAATGATGCACCATAAAGGAACTGTCTGAATGGGACGGAAATCAATAGATATGATGTACATATACAGACAAATTATTACAGTTTCACAAAAATTGGATGATTTATTCAAGATAAAGACCTTCACAAACTCAGGAAATCAATAGCGTGTTGGTCCAGCTCTGTCCCTTATGCAAGCAGTTATTCGTTTTGGCATTGATCAATAAAGTTGTTTTACATCCTCCTAAGGAATACTGTGACAAGTTTCGCACAATTGGTGCATTAGATTGTCAAAAATCCCAAGATGGTTGGAGGCCCCTCCCAATAATGCTCCAAACATTATCAACTGGGGAGAGATTTGGCAACCTTGATGGTCAAGGTTGGATTTGGCAAGCATGAAAACAAGCAGTAGAAACTCTCGTCATGTGTGGGCAGGCATTATCTTGCTGAAATGTAAGCCCAGGGCAGCTTGCCATGAAGGGCAACAAAACAGGGTGTATAATATTATTGACGTGTAGCTGTGCTGTAAGGATGACACAGAAGACAACCAATGGGGCCCTGTTATGAAAAGAAATGGCACCCCAGACCATCACTTCTGGTTGCTGTGCCGTATGGCAGGTGACAGTTGGGTTAGTATCCCACCACTGACCGGGGTGTCTCCAGACACATCTTCGGTCTGGAATCTCATTGACTGCAGTGGAATTGTCTTCAGGGATAAGTCGCACTTCAAATTAAGCTGCGATGACCAGCAAAGACGTATCTGGAGACACCCTGGACAGTGGTGGGATACAACCTGTCTGTCACCCGCCATATTACCTGATAACTGAGAGTGATGGTCTGGGGTGCTCGGAATCAGAAACTCGTCCACTTGCTGGAGTTGTCAGAAAACAAATGATAACCAAGTAAAAACAGAACACAAAATTGACTTTGACTCTCCTGTACCATTGCCCAGTAGCAGAACATTCAAAGATGCTCAAAGTGGTCACCCTGGACACCGATACACTGGTGCACTTGTTGAATGAAAAAATTATTTACTGCTTCCAGTGTTGCCTGCTGAAGAGAATTACAAGCAAGCACAATACGTTCCTGCATGTCCTCTGGAGTTGTTGGAATATCGCGATAGACAACGTCTTTCATGCATCCCCAAGGAAAAAAGTCCAGAGAAATTTAAATCAGGAGACCTAGCAGGCCAAGTAACTGTTCCTCCTCAACCAATAGTCTGGCAGGATACCTTCCGTTCAGAACACGACGTACACGAAAGGCATTATGCACTGGACATTCATTGTGTTGATACCACATAAGCATTCTGGTTCTTAGCGGCACTTCATCCACAAGAGGAGGAAGAATTCTTCTGAGGAAGGTGGCATATGCTACGCCGTTTAGACTACCATTGATGAAATAAGGGCCAATAATTTTAGTACCAAGAATCCCACACCAGATGTTAACTCTCCATTGACGCTGATGTTCCACCTGTCTAAGCCACCGTGGGTTGTCGCTGGACCAATAATGCATGTTCCTTGTATTTACCTGTCCTTTTTTTGAGAAGGAACATTCATCGGTAAATAGAACATTGTAGATGTAGTTCGGGTTGGCGAGGATTTGCTGCTGTGCCCATTGACAGAACTGTATACGATTCTGGAAATCTTTCCCATGCAATTCTTGATGTAGGTGTACATGGTAAGGATGCAACCAGTGAGGCATAAGAATATGTAAGAATACGCCTAAGAATACGACTGGTGACATGTAAGAATACACTGGTTTTAGGAACACCAATCTTGTGTTCAAGCTGTCGTGTGCTCACATGTGGATTCATAGCAATGGAAGCGAGAACAGTAACTTCAGCAGCTTTATCTGTGTGAGTGCTATGACGATTGGGTTGTCGTGGGTTGAAACTTCCCATTTCCAGAAGCGTCACAATAAGATGAGAAAACATCTGTCAGGAAGGTGGGCTCTTGTGAGGATATTGCTCTCTGTACAGTTCTGCTGACTGCGTAGCATTTAGCCTACCCTCAACAACAACAACAACAACAACAACAACAACAAAAGAAACATTATGTCGATGCAGTTTGTATAAAGGACAGCCTTTACTGTATGCCTACTCTACACAACAGTATTTAAAAGGACGAAACTACTGTACTAAATGTAACCGTACATAAGAAAACAGTATTGCAATTACTGTTCTGCTAACTTACATTCCTCATAGATGAGTAGAATTTCTACCTTCTCTTCGTTGGTGTACTTTGTACTCCCACAGCTCTTCAACTGATGATGGTTGATGGCATGACGGGTGTGCATTCTACTTATGTTTACATTTGTCCTTTGTCAACGTCAGCACATGGATGTGTTCCATTACCCCGAGTACCTGCACTAAGTGCTGGGAGTGTCAACATCATTGTTGTGTTATGTAATTAATAACATTGTGTTTCAGTGAATGTTACACTGTGATACATTTTTGAATAGGTTTTTAGGAGAGGAAATGAATTAACGAATAAAAAATACAGGGTACCATTAAAAAAAATCATACCACTGTTCATATCTTTGTAAAAAACAAAGCTACAACAAAGGCAGTCATGCTGATTTATGTCCCCCTGATGGACAAATAACATTTGCTTGAAAAATTTTGTAATTTGCATCTGGACAAATAGTTATTTAGGGTGGTCAACATGAATGGGATGCCCTGTATATTCTAAAGGCAAGGTATGCAACATTCTCTGTTGTGATATTCACAGACAGTGTGTGGAAAATGGGAATACCCGGATTGTAGTTTTTAGCATTAAAGTGAAATTTCCGCAGACAATTACAGTGATGCCATCTCATGTGGCATCAGAGCCGATTTACCTTCCATCTCCACTTGCTGTTGTCAAAATTCTAGGGGCATCACTTTCAGAATGACAGGAACTGAAATTATATAGACAGACATGAATGTCAATCTCCAGGTTACAGTACTGAGTCTGTATCAAAGAATAAATAAGAAGAATAGATAACACAAATGTTGGATATAAAAATGCTCTATGCGCAAAAATATAATGTGTATAAAATAAACAGAGGAATGCAAAGTTTAGTTTGTTATCCCGCAGCTAATTTTGAACTATTGTGCTTTCTGCAAGTTAACAAAAGGAACTTCACTCATTAACTTTGTCAGTAAGTAGCCACTAATACAAACAGGTTAATACATACTTTCATGTCCCAAAACCAAGAGCTTAAGTCAAACTGGAATTATTTTAGAATGAGATTTTCACTCTGCAGCCGAGTGTGCGCTGATCTGAAACTTCCTGGCAGATTAAAACTGTGTGCCCGACCGAGACTTGAACTCGGAACCTTTGCCTTTCGCGGGCAGGTGCTCTACCATCTGAGCTACCGAAGCACGACTCACGCCCAGTAGGCCCGCGAAAGGCAAAGGTCCCGAGTTCGAGTCTCGGTCGGGCACACAGTTTTAATCTGCCAGGAAGTTTCATATAAGCGCACACTCCGCTGCAGAGTGAAAATCTCATTCTGGAAACCTCCCCCACGCTGTGGCTAAGCCATGTCTCCGCAGTATCCTTTCTTTCAGGAGTCCTAGTTCTGCAAGGTTCGCAGGAGAGCTTCTGTAAAGTTTGGAAGGTAGGAGATGAGATACTGGCAGAAGTAAAGCTGTGAGTACCGGGTGTGAGTCGTGCTTCGGTAGCTCAGATGGCAGAGCAGCTGCCCGCGAAAGGCAAAGGTCCCGAGTTCGAGTCTCGGTCGGGCACACAGTTTTAATCTGCCAGGAAGTTTCATATCAGCACACACTCCGCTGCAGAGTGAAAATCTCATTCTGGAAACCTCCCCCACGCTGTGGCTAAGCCATGTCTCCGCAGTATCCTTTCTTTCAGGAGTGCTAGTTCTGCAAGGTTCGCAGGAGAGCTTCTGTAAAGTTTGGAAGGTAGGAGACGAGGTACTGGCAGAAGTAAAGCTGTAAGTGCCGGGCGTGAGTCCTGCTTCGGTAGCTCAGATGGTAGAGCAGCTGCCTGTGAAAGGCAAAGGTCCCGAGTTCGAGTCTCGGTCGGGCACACAGTTTTAACCTGCCAGGAAGTTTCATATCAGCGCACACTCCGCTGCAGAGTGAAAATCTCATTCTGGAAACCTCCCCCATGCTGTGGCTAAGCCATGTCTCCGCAGTATCCTTTCTTTCAGGAGTGCTAGTTCTGCAAGGTTCGCAGGAGAGCTTCTGTAAAGTTTGGAAGGTAGGAGACGAACGAGATACTGGCAGAAGTAAAGCTGTGACTACCGGGCGTGAGTCGTGCTTCGGTAGCTCAGATGGTAGAGCACCAGCCCGTGAAAGGCAAAGGTCCCGTGTTCGAGTCTCTGTCGGGCACACAGTTTTAATCTGCCTGGAATTATTTTGTCTGTAACCTACAGGAATTCTTTCAAGACTCCACTTTTTATCAGTTGATGTGCACTTATAATCAGATTATGCTATCACAGCTAGGATCTAAATAAATTACCAGTAGCAAATGACTGATTCCCATTAACAGTAGAGCATTATTTAACTTCCAATTCACAAATGATATAACCCATCTGGAAACTATAAACAACCGTCCATTATTAATTAATCAATTATACTTCTTTTCATACAATGTAATTTACATACAAACAAGTGTAATCAATGGATTAGACTATACCTTGTACACACTGAGTGCATAAGTTTGTTACTGTGTCTTCATAAGATGAATGACAGAACTGTTAGCAAGTTTGTAAATGAAATGCAGGATGAGAATATCACATTTTTGTTAATACATGCTTAGTTATTTTATTTTCGTCACTGATGGGATGATGCCATAAATAATAAAGAGCTCATATTTTATGTAGTTATTGTGAATACAGTAATTAAAAATTACTTGTTTATTCAGCTCAGACAAATTAATTCATTTGATTTTAATAATTTTCTAATACACATAGATTGAAGACACTGACAAAAGCATTTCTGAAAGTATAATCTGTTCCGTGTACAGCCCCAAAAAGCAGAACACTTCAGACTGGGCATCACGCTATTCTCAATCATACTTCCATGTGTTTATTGATGTATTTGGAAAAAACTTCAACAGTGTTTCAAAATGCAGTAGTGTGAAGTTTCAGAAAGTCTTTCAGAAATAACAGAACATTCAAATAAGCCCATTTTTTTATGTAGTTATTGTTGTTTGGGCTCCTGTAAGCTCCAGAATGAACATTTTTTTCTTTTACATATTTTTGAATTTCTTCTGGAAGACATCCCTCAAAAGTTCCATTTTCTTTTATCTGTTGCATCTTAAATGAAAAAGAACATAGTTAATAATTTGCCTTTTACACTTAGAATTACTATGTTTATATTGTTTATTCACATAGTTATTTTTCTTCTTGGTATTTATTTACTGATCTGACTTTCTGGTAGTTTGCATTCACAGGCAGGTTTTCAGAAATGACTGTAGAAAACAATGTCATAGTAGTTTGTTAAGCTGTGTGGAAGTAGTTATACAAAAAGCATTGGAAAATTTCCAGCCACAGAGGACTTCAACAAAGATAGCCTCTTCCTTACTGAAAAAGGGCGAATTTCCAGACTGCTGTGGCAGTCTTGAGGGAAAGCATATTTATTTGAAAAGTCCTCCTTAAACTGCTTAGTATGTACTACCATTACACAAACATTTTATTTATTGTCTGTTTGCAATTAAAATTATAAATTTTGACACGTTTTTATGGCAAAGAGAACATTAGTATAACGCTAAATAACACTATACGTTTCAAAGAAATTGTCACTGGCAGACTGAAGTTGCCATCCAGTTCTGACACTGTTGCACCATACTTTTGATGGAAATACAAAATGTTACACCATGAAGCACTAGCCTGTTATCTATCAAACTCTTCATTCCATTCTGAAATGATGTTTCATATCAACAACAGTATGAGGTGTGAACCTTACTGGCAAGAATATGCTCTTGTATTTGTTGCAGCATGGAACAGACAGATAGCGATTGGAACAATAGAATGACAAAAATAGATTCAGTCTGTTAGTGGTAAATAGTCAACTCATTTGCTTGTAGTTTTATGTATAGGTTGGTCTATCCGTTTGTACTTTTGAGCAAAACCAGTCCGTGACAGCAACTAAATTAAAACAGTTGACGCAGTCTGTCACATTCACTTCTGAATAGAAATATTTGATCATTTTGCCATTATTAAATCATCATTGTTTACTGCATTCTGTAATCATCTGTTGCATTGTTACTGCCATTCAGATATTTTCTTTTTACTGGGTGTCAATAAGCACCTTTTAGTTCAGCTTTTCATCCATTTTTACAAGTAGGTGTTTCCTTAATAGTGAATTTAGTGTCTGGGTCGGAATGCCAAAACAGTTAGTAGTGTGGCAATGAAAGAAATCAAATGATTGGATAAAAATTGACCCTCAAGATAAATTAAATGTGACATGCAGTATCAGCAAGAGTAATTTATATTATGAAATTATATTATGTAACAGAATTGAAAGAAAATTAACAAATGATGACAAATATTACTTGCAAAAAACTTAATTCTGAAAAGTGATGGTGTATACTTAGAAAGCAAGTAATTAAGTCACCTAACAATTTGAAAAAAAATTGTATTTCATATGCTTTCTGTTCATGTCACCTCACCATACATTGAAACAAAATTATTAGTAATGGGGTGCAAACCAGGAGGGTGGAGGGGAGGGAGGGAGATAGGGAAGGAGGGGGGAGGGAAGGAGGGGGGAGAGGGAGAGGGGGGGGGGGGAGGGGGAGAGGGAGAGAGAGAGATAGAGATAGAGACACAGAGAGAGAGATATTCAATAAATTTAAATAAAAAAAGTAATTGTTCATTTATTTAAATACACATTTATAATGTAGCATCAGTTATTAACTATTTAAAACCATCCAAAAGTCACTCTTTAATGTCAGAAGTCTGAGTATGAAAAATTCGTATTTAAGTAAATAAATATATAACTTTTAAAATACTCTCCTTGAAATAAGATACGTTATTTGTCTCTAAAAAATGTTGGTAGCCCTAGTCATGGTTCATCTATAACCACAAAGGCTGAAAAAATAAGTAAATGAAAATGCTCAGATCTGGAAAGTGGGTGAAAACATTCATATAGCAGACATGGCTGAAAAGACTAGTTTCATTTAATAAAAAAAGTGAATGAATGAAAAAGCGAGTGACCAGTCAATCACTTGTTAAAACTAGTCACTTGTCCCATCACTACAAACAGCCATCAGATGTTATCTTGAGGAATTTATTGCAATGTCTGAAACACCTGTTTTGTCAGTCTACGAAGGCTGCTTGCTGGATGCTTGTATGAAAGTATACGTCTTCCCATTGCATCCTGGATGACAAATCAGGGGTCCAGGCGGGCCAGTCAAGGATCTATACATTTCTCCATTTGCTTTTGGTGTGAGCTCCAGTGTGGTGTCTTGCATTAAGCTGCTCGAATGTGCCATTTGGTATCCTGGTCATGAAGGGTATGGAAACAGGGTTTACCATTCATGCCATATACAGCATGTAAACACTTGTTTATTAGTTTGGTAGCATTTGGTCAAGGTGGCGATGGTATCACAATTTCCATTTTTGTCAACATATTTTTGGTAGATGAAACATCTCTCTCACTAACTTCCTGATGTGGCCTTACGAATATGGACACAGTTAGTAGGGCACATAGCCAAAACATTATTCAACCAGAAATTATCTGCATCAAGAGTCTCGGCAGAATGCACAATATTACAGGGTGACTCAAAAATGACTTTACAAATTTGGAATGATATAGAACTTTATTGAGGAAACTAACAGGATCGGTAGATGTGTCATTTGGTAGCAAACAACCTCAAGTTTGATTCACGTAGTGCATCAGTACCCCATTTCACCACCAGGAGTGCCAGCATAGTGCACAGTTGAAATGGCTGCTTTCAGTGGTATACAGCATGCTTGCTGTATATTTTGGTTTCATGAAACGAACTCTGCAACAACTGTTCCAAGTAAATGTTACACCGAATATGCTAAACAACCTCCAAGCAGGCCTACAGTTTACTCTCAGTGCAAGAACTTTGTTGCGCAAGTTGTGCCAGATTTGCTGCAACAAGTGTGGGAAGAAATTGATTACCAGTGCGATGTTTGCTGCATCACAAATGGTAGTCACATCAAACCAACAAACAAAATAACACTTGACACTTATGTGAAACTTGCGGTTGTTTCCCACAAAATGACATATCTACTGATTCTGTAAGTTATCTCAATAAATTTCTATATCTTCCCAAAGTTGTAAAGTCCTTTTCAACTCACCCTGTATATTAAAAAATGATGACACTTTTAACAGAAACCAGTCTGACATTTAGCAACACTGTACCATCAGCAAAAACTACTGGGCAAGTAGTGTTATTTTTGCAGGAAGAGAGAAATTCTTTTCTTATTTCTGTACTAATGTATATCTGTCACCCACCTGACTACCTCAAAAGTGAGTATGATTCTGTAAAGGTATGGAATGTTTGTAATAAATATAAAGAGTGTAAATAAATTCCTTTGAATGAGCATATGTACTAAGAGTTCTTCAAATTTTGCTCAGTTGCCTCCCACTCCACGTCCGACTCGAGCTACACATGAGTGTATTTGAAGCACGAACTGCTCTTCAGAAATCATGAATTTTGTTACTCTTGTGTACGTGTCCAATTACCACATGATGAAGAAACATGCCAGCTTGTTTCCCGTCCTGTTGGTTGCATGTAATGCTCACGCGATCCCATGAAGTATGCCATTTCACTTACTGATGGGTGTTTGCATAATAACTGTTGGAGTGCAATGGAGAGAAGGGAGAACAAACATGTTGCATTATATGAAATACTTTAGTCTGCTATCAGTTACTTCACACATCCTCTGAGGATGGCTATTAGCTCTCTATTTCAGATATGTAGCCAGCATAATAGCTGGTTCAAACAGATCACATTTCATTGCTGAACGCACAGTAATGTTGATTATACACCTATTACCACAGTTTTCCAACCTGGACTTTGGTCTGGAACTCTGATGGGTTGTGTATTATCATAAAAGGTAATTCTGGCTTTTCTTCATCAGTACTGATTTGGACTCTCATTACTTGAAGCCACAAATTGCACTTTCAACTGCGTTTTCAGATACTGAATTAGCATCAGCCTTGGTTTCCACATGCAAGTAGGTTTGTGGCACTGACCTGCTTCATTATTGTCAAGGCACAACACTTAAGTGGCTACAAGGAACACAAACCCTTGCACATTATTTGTACAACATAGACATGACATTTATTGAATGGTGGCAGCAACAGTGGAGGCTGCAACAGCAGCAATACAAACAAGGACAGGAAATTCAGAGACAGTTTGACATCCTACAGAAGCACCGGAGCAACATGCTGAAGTTCATAGCAAAACAGGACAATGTTCTGTCGACAGCATCAACACTACTGGTATTTACGCCAATGTTGTCAGCACCCACATTTCCAACATTTGCTTATTAAAAGGAAATTTGGAATAGACGGTGGTACATAGGTGTGAAACCACTCTTTTAAAAGAAAAACAGGTCAGTACACAGAAATTTAAAGTCAGGTAGTACCACATGTGATACTGGAGAGAGGAAAACCTGTGCAGCTATGTCACCAACAGGGCAGCCAATTTGGAAACTGCTATCTTGCATGTAATTCATAATTTTCAAATGGAAAGGATTATGTTACATACCAAACAGATATAGTATTATGTGAGAAAAACAATGGCGTCTTTCATTTGAGCATAGCTTTATTCCAAACAGGGAGTTATAGCCTGGTGTTCTTCAAAGGTCTGAATGTAGTTTAATTGAGGTTCTGCACCTTGACCAGTGATTTGAAACTGTAGCAGCAGCATACTGTGCGTTTGATGCTGACTCATCAGCTGATGTTTACTTAGGTGTGGCCAAAGTGCATCCTTGAGAATGTCATTCCTGTAGGTCAACTGATTATAAGACAAGGTCATTTTTCTCCAGATTATGCAACACCATCACACAAAGGTGCAAGTAGGTCGATTAGGAATGCAGTTATAAATTCTCTCTCTACTCCAGCTTATGCAAAAATGTGGTGTCATGGAAAAATTATAGTTGTAGAAGTGGCAGTTATCATTGTGATAGTTCACAAAGTGTAGCAAAGACAAGTATATCCTGCACGAAGTGTTGCAGCTGACACAGTTGCCCACAGTCAGATGCTAAGTATTTTGTTAAAGCTGCCCACAACCTTCACCACAGTGTGGCACTCAACTGTACAGCAACATGTGACTACCATCACCTGATACCAAAACTCCACTCAAAGTGATGATCCACAAAAACATGGGCATGGATTTTCAGGTGGATACTGGAGTTTCTGTATCCTCCTCAGTGCTGAAACATACTGGAGTATGGCTAATCACCTTCAGAGGCAACTAAATGTAGTGTAGTCAAGTACAGTAATTACCCCGTTGCTTTGAATGGCCAAGTAACGGCCAATGATGCATAAAAACAAGTATGTAAACCATAACATTTTTTGTAGTGCTTTCACCAGTAGTAACTCAAATTTTTTGTCTGACACCTTTGATTTTCAAATACAAGACTCAGTTAATATAATCTGTAATAGTATTCCATTAAGTAATTTGGATACTTTATGTTAGGAATATTCTGATTTCTTTGAGTATAATGAAGATTGTTCAGAAAGCTTTTATGAACACACATCACTAAAACCAAATGCTAATCTCCTTTTGTTCTGGGTTAGGTCCATACCCTCTGTTATGAAGGAAGAAGTTAAGGTGTAACCCATCCATTTAGAGAAATCAGGTGTTGTGACACCAATCACATCCATCCAACAGGTGACACCTACTGTTGTAATTAAGAAAGTCGAGTGGTACAAATTGGATTTGCAAAAATTTTAAATCACCTGTAAATGCTCAGTCTAATGTAGACGTTCACCTGATTTTGTATCTGAAAGAGTAACTTGCAAAGTTATCATCTGGGGGCAGGAGGTGTGTGTTCTGTTCTAATATAGATCTAAAATTTAAATGTGTGTACCTCCAATTACCTAAGACGCATTTTGTAGCAATCAATATGCCTTTTGCTTATATAAGTGCACTATACTACCTATTGACATAGGGAATGCTCTCAAAATGTATTCAAAAATACTTACAGTATGTTATAATGAGGGCACCACACACTGTGAACTATCTAGCCAACATTATAATCACTGGAGCTACTCTGGAGCAAGACCTCAACCATTTAAAACAGCTATTTAATAAACTTACCATTAGTGGCACCAAATGTAAAGCAGGTAAACGTAGTTTTTACCAACCAGTTGTTCAATTCCTTGGCCATATAATGTGCAAAGACAGTCTCAGATCCACGTCAGCTCATGTCAAAGCAATCTACAATCTCCTTACACTGAAAAATTTGGATGAGCACTCCAGTCGCTCTTGGGCAAGATAAACTACTATGGCGCATTTATACCAACCACTGCACAGGTACCATACCCATTCAATCAGTTTTGGAAGAATGCAGAAAGGGTACACCTATATACAAGACTGAGAAAGTTACCTGATTTACAACTATATACTAACAACACTGATATGCTGATAACCACAATAAGAGTCTAGCATGCAATTAAATCATTGCATAACTGATGCCATGTCTACGAACAGTGGTCTCTCTCGTTATCATAAATAAACAAACACTGTCTGGATCACAATTTTTTATTACCGACTACCAGTTTCTATCGGCATTGTAGGTCATCTTCAGGCATAAGTTGGAAGAGTGAGGAACTACAATAAATAGTTATGAAAGTGTGAAATTACAATACTACCACAGTCTAATATATACAGTCGCGACACTCTCGCTGATTTTTGTTATACACAGCGACAACAGCGCCCCAAGCGGTGAAGAAGCTATGCTGCTGAATACAGTATTCAGTAAATGTAAACAGTATTGTTTATATTCATTTTTAACATGGTTTTTACGAAAGGCAGCGTATGTAGCACAATCAATTGCCATAATAATAGGAAGAAGACACCACATTTGTCATTCTTCAGGTTTCCTAAGGACCCTGAGAGGTATGAAACAGCACATTAGAGCGCCCTTTATTTACTATTTTTTTTGTAAACTGTATTGAATTACTGAATTTGTTTTTCTTTTTTAGGAGCAAGAAATGGTTAATAAACAGTAGAAGACAGGACCTGCTGCAAAAAGATGTCCTTTATTTGCACAATAACATGAAGTTTTGTGCGTTACATTTCGAGTCAAACCAGTTCATGAGCGCGGAAAAGAAGACATTGGTATGGAATGCAGTTCCCACGTTATTTGACGTGCCGAATAAGCCACAACTAGTGACGATGAAGAGAAAATTACCATATAAACATGAAAGTATTACTGCAAAAACAATAAAACGGTCTCCTGACACAGAAGAAACAGCTATCACAAGTGTTACTACACGAGAGACACACATAAAATCACTAACAACGGAATCTGCAACACAGACATCTTTTGAAGATGAAATGCTTAGAGTACGTGAAATTATTCGCGTGTTGGAAAATCGTGTGAAATGTAAAAATTTGGAAATCATTAGACTCTGTACAAAATTACTACGTGACAAGGAAAGTGCCCATCGTAAGAATAAACTGCAACCACAATGTCACAGGACACAAATACAAAAGGACAAGCTCATTTTAAAAAGTATTGGTTCCAAGTACTTGAAAAAAGATGCTCTCGATTTATTTATAAGCCAAATCAGTATACCATTGAATGGAAAGCGTGGTGCGAGATGGAAAGATGAAACTAAATTATTTGCACTTAATCTGTTGTATTATAGTACTCAGGCATACAGTTTTTTATCACACTGTTTTAGTCTTCCCCGGCCATAGTGGCCGTGCGGTTCTAGGCACTACAGTCTGGAGCCGAACGACCGCTACGGTCACAGGTTCGAATCCAGCCTCGGGCATGGATGTGTGTGATGTCCTTAGGTTAGTCAGGTTTAATTAGTTCTAAGTTCTAAGCGACTGATAACCTCAGAAGTTAAGTTGCATAGTGTTCAGAGCCATTTGAACCATCAGTATGTACCTTACAAAGGTATGTGGAAGATATAAAATTAAATTGTGGGATAAATAATATCATATTTCATCTCTTAAAGCGGAAAGTGCAGCAGTTACCAAAACCAATATAATTGTTAATTTGTCTATGGATGAGATGTCACTAATGGAAAATTTAATATATGACAGCTGTAGGGATCATGTTATTGGATTTGGAGACATGGGTTTCATATGTACATCTGTGGTTGCCAATACTGCATTAGTTGTAATGATTAGCGGCATCTTCTCAAATTTTAAACAGCCATTAGTATATTATTTCTCCAAAGGACCAGTAGGAGCCACCCATCTGATGCGCATATTTTTTGAAGTTGTCAAAAAACTCACAGAGATTGATTTGGTTGTAAAAGCATGTGTGACTGACCAAGGCACGAATTTTGTGGAGTGGAGGAACAGACTGGGTATCACACCAGTTAATCCATGCTTAGTACACGAAGGGAGTAAGATCTACTTTTTTATGACACCCCACACTTGATAAAAAGCATACATAATAATTTATTCAGGTATAACATTGTCCACACAACAGATGAAGGATGGATTGGCACTGCTTCATGGAAGGACATTTGTCAGTTGTACTTAAGTGATTGTGAAAGGAAGTACAAGTTGGCCCCCAAGCTCACTAAAAGAGCTGTCCAACTGCCAGAATTTTCAAAAATGAAAGTAAGCACTGCAGTTCATGTGTTGAGTCATACAGTAGCAGCAGGCACTGAGACACTTGTTACTTGTGGCACCATATCATCATCTGCTACTACTACTGCAGATTTTTGCCAAAAAGTAAACGATATTTTTGACATATTTAATGCATATAGTGTTAAAGGGCCTATATCCTTAAGGAACTGCGTTACAAGTGCCTCAAGACGTTTGTAAATATTAAACACACTGAAGCCATGGATACAGTCACGGAAATTTGTAGATGTTGATGGGAAAGATTTTTCATCTAGGATTAAGTGTGTCAAAGGACTTCTGGGTAACATAAGCGCTTTGAACATGTTTGTTGATGATGGAACCAAGTTATATTTATTGACACGCAAAATTAATCAAGATCCACTGGAAAACTTTTTCTCAGTGATAAGGCATAAAGGTGGTTTTTGTAGCAACCCATCACCAAGACAGTTTTGTGCTGCATTCAAAAATTGTGCTTTAAGCAAATTAATGAACGCACACAGTGTAGCTACCTCCAATTGTGAGGGGATCAACTGGGGTCAGACAATAGTGAATACGAAAGCAGCGCCCAAATTACTTGTTTCACCACTGTTGGACATCAGTGACATGAGTTCAGTGATCAGACTACCAAATGTGGAAGTCCAAACAGACCTCGGAGAGGCAAACAGCATGAGATACATGTTTGGTTATGTATTAAAGAAACTGCTTACAATTTATGACTGTTGCAAATGTAGGACGGTACTTGTAGATGGCAGCCAAGACTTAGCTGCAAATGACAAAGTTTATTGTCATTTTAAAAGTTATGAAGGCAACTTTGGAAGCCTATTTATTTGTACAGAAGATGTCAAAGAATTTTTAACTCATTGTGTGACTAAGATGACTTCTACTTTTGATGAATATGCTCACATAAGTAATTGTGGTGCTTTCTTTGTGAACATGTTGATGGACATCCCCAATTTTCCACCTGGGTGCTGTGCTGAAACCAAGCTGCTGTTAATAAGACTGTTTGTGAAAGTGAGGCTCTTTTACATTATTAAATTCAGGAATCAAGACTTAGTCTGTAGGAGCAAGAGAAGAAATAAAAAAGTGATGAAGCTGGCTCATTTGGGTTGCTAAAGTGTTAGGACTGACTCATTCATTTAATTTTATTTTCGTTAAATGTATCAATCGGATATAATAAAGTTTTAAAACAGTCATACTTTTTATTGAGATAACCTGATACCACAAAGAATAAGATGGGAATTGTATTTTTGGAAGCAGGCTTCCTGCAAAGCAGAACACAATGAAAAGTGATGTGTCGCTTCATTTTTACACAAGGAAGATCATCTATATACTTCATATGTGGGATATCCAGTGTGTATTCTCTTACTTTCAGTGGAATAAGTGCGATTGTATGCTACTTCTTAATTATTTCTTCAAGAATATGTTGCAGCTTACGTCACTTCATTCAATAGTTCGTGCTCTGTTTACTTATATTTCACGATCATTTATGTCTCTCGCTGTTCTCCTAACACTTGTGACGCAAAAATATATTAACTATTTTCTAAATTACATACAAAACGAATTAAAAACAAACATTATTTTTATGTCGCATCTGCCGTCAGAGGAAGGCGAGCTTTCTGGCCGCTAGGGGTGCTAGTGTCACTTGAACTGTCAAATGGTAACAACTTTCACAGCATTAAGTGTCGCAACTGTATATATTAGACTGTGATACTACCCTAAAAGGCTAAAATAAATTTAAAAAATATTAGAAGCCTACATGTATGTTGCACAGTAAAGTGCAGTTTATCAATTCTAGTGCAAAACTAATGTAAAATACAACAGATGAGGTGGGGAAAAATTTCATATAGTAACATGATGTGTTCTAGGACATTAAAACAGCATCAAAGAGATTCTTCCAAATAATTACTAAAATTTAAGAATTAAAAGAGAAATTAATGAAATACACTCCAGTATGTATGATGTGTTACACACTAAAAGACAAAATACAAATGTATTAAACAACCTCACAGTACAATGTGCATTGTATATTTTCATTCTTGTGAAAACAGGCCAAGGTTAACAAATACATGTAATTTGTATAGCTTGAGTCTTCTATCTGTTAAAATACAACTTTAAGAATTTGCCTATATTTCAATAAGTAGGAACAAAAATACACTGAGGACTCTTCCTGCGAGTCAAAAAAAGAGGGGGGGGGGGGTAAAGAACATTGTTACAAAAATAACTATGCCTTTCAGCAAACAATTACAACAACGTAAAAGAAGATGTTAAATGATAATATTTTGATAAAACTGTGGCCCCCATTGTCCACCACCTTCCACCACAGACAGAGCAGTGCAGGAGTGTGCTTATGTATGCGTCAGGCTGCAGTCTGTGCCAACTGCTTTCCATCACGTATAACCATGAAATCAAAAGTTTTCTACAATATATAACCAAGAATCAAAATGAACCATATGCAGTGTACTGTGAGGTGGTTTGCTGAATTTGTATTTTATCTTTTATTGTGTAACACATCATATGTATTGTAACGTACTTCTGTGCTTTTTAATTCTTAATTTTCATTAATTATTTTATTTTCTTTTATGATGGAAGAATCTCTTTGACACTGTTTTAATGTAACAGCCTATGACTTATGCACACATCATGTGACTATACAAAACGTTTTTCCCTACCACATTCATAGTGTTTTGTGTAATTTTACGCTACTGTGACAAACTGTAATTTTCAGTTCCAGGTATGTATGGGTTGCTAATACTTTTTTTTGTTATTTGCAACAACAAAAAGGCTCAGTATCCAAATGGTTAGCTACAGGTAGGGAGGTCTGGTATAGGGTCCACTCAGCCCTTCTGAGACCAAATGAGGAGCTGCTTGAACAAAGAAATAGCGGCATCATTGGGATTCATCTACAGGCAGTAATGGTTAGCGGAATTGGCAGTGTACTGATCACGTCCCATGACCATAGATTGCTCCCTGTACTGACTTGTAGGCAGCATGTGGTCTGTCAGAACAGCCTTAAGGCCTAATCTGTGAATGATGTTGAGTTTTTTACTTTTGTAATTTGCACAGCCTTTGGTGGCAATATTGTAATATCACGCTTTTGAAATTCTTTACTGTAGTTGCCTTTTTTTACTGTTCCAACTTAGGCCTGAAGAAGATCTGCAGTGCAGACTGAAACTAGTATTAAACAATACAAAACTGTAATCCATATAGGGTTCCTTTATTTAAATGATTGCAATAACAATGAAGTATGGTGTAAGTTTGCTATATCTTCTCATTATTTCACCTAACAGATAATTAACAACAGTCTTTTCTATTTTAACGTTGACCTTGTTTGCTAACAGAAAACTCACAGCTCCATCAACAAGAAGGAAATGATGTGTGTGGATGTCTGTACATTACTTTGCCCCCCCCCCCCCCCTCCCCCATATCATGAAACAGAAAATTAAACTGTCACACTTCAGATTGTTAGCAATTCTACGAACATTTTAACATAGGAAAAAAATACACAACACCCTGTTGCTTTCAAATGTGAATGGGAGCACATACAGTGTATTCTACAACATAAATGTACCACAAAAAATTTTCATAACACTTCACTTTTTATTGTATACGTATTATGATATGAACTTTCCTTTCACACTGCACAAAAGCTGTACAGGTCATAAATAATTGGTGTAAATATGGTAGATATTGCATTTTCATTTGTAAATATAAATGAATTATTCATCTAACAATATTTTTCTGCTAAATGCATTTTTTCACCTCTAATGGGTGTATTTTGTTCACGGTGTCTTCCCCCTTCTTTCAAAAACTTAAAAAGACAAAAGTATATTCACATTGCTTTAGAAAATATAAATACATGTAACAGTCAATTAAAAATAAATCACACAAAATTATGTGTACAGTCAATGCTTGTGCAATTGTATATTTTTACCAGTTCTAAATTTTGGGATGTAGCAATTTCACATACTAAGTGCAAAATATATTACTCACAAAGCCTGTACTCATCAATAGAGTGCAATGCAATAATATTACATGCAGTATATTTTTGTAAATGGAATATTGCAAAAGTAGGTGCAAAACCAATAGAATTGAGGATTAAATCTCTATGTTTAAACTCAAGACACATAACTGAGCAGTCAAATAGAAAAATACACCACTGATGACAGCAGTCTGCAGTATGGATCAATGAAACGTGTCATTTTTCAAAATTTACTCTGCATTTAATGTAAGAAATGCTTAAGAGAATATAAATTTTGCTGACAGTTTTGAAGGTTCTTGACCCATGCCTTAATGCAGATAACACCCACAGTGGTTGATATTAACTTTGTAAGTCTACTTGATTTTATCAACATGAAAACAATGTAATTCTAAATATCAGAGTTACAAGTAACAGACAGCAAGTGAAGAATTCAGTTTCTATTTTTGCCTTACTAGAAAATACACTTGTATTTGCCAAAATTTCAAGCATACAAATAGAAATCATCTTAAACAGAACCACAAAAATTATTTTAAAAATAAAAGTTTTCTACTTTGGTTCTTCAGTGTTTACTGGAAAAAGATGTGTGTTGGCTGAAAGACTGGTGAAAATTATGACTTTTTTATCATTAAATACACAAACATTAAAAAAAATTACATACAGCTTCATTCATTAAATACACAACTATGGTAAAGTACTTTTCAGATATGCACAATCTGGTACATGTGAACATGTAAACCATTACACCCACACACCATGGGGATTTTTACTTGTAGGAACAGCATTTTCTAGTTGTCTGGGAGAACCAATCATCTTGCGAGTGCTTCCTGGTTTATGGGGACCTAGAAAATTTGAAATGAAAATTTAATACAAAAAAAGGTAATAATCACTCAACTTCCTTATTAACCCTCACAATACAAACAGTATTTCATGTTTTAAAATTTTGAAAACATATTTATTGTTTTAATAAAGTCTTCTACCATATTCCATAAATGTATTAAGGTTTTCAATTAAACTTAACCCAAAAATTTAAGTCTTGGTAGTAGAAGCAAGTTTTCACAATGCATGTCACACACACACACACACACACACACACACACACACACACACACACACATTATATATATGGTCATAATGAAACCCCCCTGCCCCCTTTTGCTAGAGACAAAATTTTTGCTGACAATTCCTGGCAATGCTAGGCTCCTTTTGCATTGGTTAAGCCCCAGAGAAGGAGCACCTGGGCATAAGCACTTTGAGGTGTGCATATGCCTTGTGTGTTATATATAATCCAGTCATCTACTCTACATGAAACAGGGTGGCCCAGCCATATTAAAGTCCTTATCCTCTCCAAAAGTATCTTTCTCAGCTGAGAGACATTCATTCTTAAGGTTTTCTTATTGAAAATCACTATCAGTATACTGGTGTAGGTAGTATGTAGCACACTTGGTTAGTATAGCCTGCTACTTCTGTAAAATTTCATCATACCAGGGCCAGAAAATACTAGAGGACACCTAGTGTGCCCGAAAGCATGAGAGAACATTTTGCCTCTAATGGTTGCTCCCCATGACATGATATATTACACTTAGAATTTTGATGTAACTTTGCACATATCTGGAATTGAAGAGTAGGTACGTGTGTATGAAGTGCCATTTAAAAGGCTGTTGCTTCAACTGATATCAGAAAAAAGCCAGAATTCATTTGCCAAGCTTGTTTCTTGACAATGTTCTGCCTTTTGTATTTATCTTGTGTTATAACATCTTTCAACATGTTTCAACTTGTTAATATTTCTGAAATCACTGAAGTGTTGTACTGAGGTACCATCACCCTACATTACCACAAAGGACAAAATGGCAGCATATTTATGAACACTAACAAATCTACTTTGAATATTTATTGCAATTGTATGCAGAGTTATGACAAACAGTGTTCATCGGAAAACTTAATCTGCTACACTAAATACAGTAATACCCCAGACTTACACAATAGGTAGCACAGAGCAACAACAGTATAAGCTGTATTCATGTAAGTCGGGGTCCAATTTTGATTGCTTACACACACACACACACACACACACACACACACACACACACACATATGCACACACAAACAAATGATATTCATTTTGGAGCAGAAACTAAAGAAAGCAATGGAATTTAGAAGAAAAATGTTTAATAAAATGTTAAACAATGAAAAAAATTTTGTAACAACACATTATTATGCATTATAACAATGTAAACCAAAGCTTTTGTGATGTAGAAGGCATTGTAAAATCTAACAATGTCGTCTGGCACATCAAACTTTTTCCTTCTCACACAAAATTTCCTCACAGCATGCTTGTACATTTTTTATTCCTTGTTTTGTAGCAGAAACACGCATTTCACTGGAGCCTGCAATTGGGCGTAGATCCCTCTTTTCAATCTATCCCAGGCATGTTTGGAGAACATGCTGGGGCCGCTCTAGTCAAGCAATGTCATTATCCTGCAGGAAGTCATTCACAAGATGTGCACGATGGGGGCACAAATTGTCGTCCATGAAGACGAATGCCTCGCCAATAAGCTATGCATTGCACTATCGGTTGGAGAATGGCATTCGCATATCATACAGCCCTTCCATGACCACCAGTGGTGTACGTTGGCCCCACATAATGCCTCCCAAAGCAGCAGGAAACCTCCACCTTGCTGCACTCGCTGGACTTTGCATCTAAGGCGTTCAGCCTGACTGGGTTGCCTCTAAACACGTCTCCGACGATTGTCTAGTTGAAGTGTTACGTGACACTCATTGGTGAAGAGAACGTGATGCCAACTGCCAATCCTGAGTGGCCCATTTGGAATGTTGTTGGGCCTATCTGTACCGCACTGCATGGCGTCGTGATTGCAAAGATTGACCTCACTGTGGATATTGAGAGTGAAGTTGCACATCATGCAGCCTATTGCGCATAGTCTGAGTCATAACACGATGTTCTGTAGCTGCATGAAAAGCATTATTCAACACGGTCATGTTGCTGTCAGGGTTCCTCCGAGCCATAATCCGTAGGTAGTGGTCACCCACTGCAGTAGTAGCCCTTGGGCGGCCTGAGCAAGGCACGTCATTGACAATTCCTGTCGATCTGTATCTCCTCCATGTCTGAACAACATCGCTTTGGTTCACTCCGAGATGTCTACACACTTCCATTGTTGGGAGACCTTACTGGCACAAAGTAACAATGTGGACACGATCGAAGCGCAGTATTGACCGTTTACGCATTGTCGAACTACAGACAACATGAGCTGTGTAACTCCTTCTTGGTGGTATGACTGGAGCTGACTGACTGTCGGACCCTCTCTGTATAATAGGCAGTGCTCATATGGTTGTTTACATCTTTGGACTGGTTTAGTGACATCTCTGAACAGTCAAAGGGACTGTCTCTGTGGTACAGTATCCACAGTCAATGTCTCTCTTCAGGAGTTCTGGGAACTGGGTGATGCAAAACTTTTTTTGATGTGTGTATAACAAAAATTTCTGTGAAATAAAAATAAAACTATAACAAAAATGAAGCCAGCCTGTTCCAATCCACATATCAGTGGAATCAAAATCGCTGCTGGATAACATTCAGTATCACATTTTTTCACTCTGTGCATAATAATATGCTCTTGGATCCTCCTTGTGATGTTATCCAAAGGGTGGCCAAGTTGTTTCTGTTCAGGCCTGTCCCAACTTTCGACAGCAGCCCTAGTGAGGTCACTCAGTGTGAGGCTTTCTGTAACAATGCATTGCAAGTTATAACTGGTCCCGGGCATGTTCAATCGGGTTCACAACAGCAGCAGACCATTCCATTAGGTCAATTCCTGCCTCCTGGAAGAAGGTTTATGCAAAGTGAGTGGAGTGGGGTGGGGCGTGGTATGCTAGTGCTTTTTCATATGGAATGAAAACCCCATTCCTGTAATGCTGACTGTAGGGCTGGGCGAAAGGCTGGAGTATCCAGTCTTCACACTTCTCAGCCCTCAAATTATCCGCAAGAGAAATGAGAGGTGTCCGACATCAGTACACTGTAACGGCCTGAACCATGACTGACTCACAGCTCTGCTGAACAAAAGGGACTGCATGCCTCAGATGTGCATTAGAACCTGGCAACCTCCATACTCCTCTATGACAACCATCAGACATTAGATAAATCCTGCACTTGTCAGTGAAGATAACTCAGTGTCACTGATCCAGGTTTTGTTCCAGGTATTGACTAGCCCATCTCATTTGCACACCATGGTGCTGCTAGGGAGTTGGTGTGTGTGTGTGTGTGTGTGTGTGTGTGTGTGTGTGTGTGTGTGCGTGCGTGCGTGCGTGTGTGCGGCGCGGGGATGGTGGTGGTGATGGGGGAGCAGCATAGAATTTTTGCGCTTGTTTGTAGCAGATGAATAGAGGCCAAATTTATCATGTGGAGACTGTCACTACCATCTGGTTCAATGCAACCATTTTAGTTGCTTATAAAAGGCAGCCATTAGTATTGTCGCATTCTTCTCATGGTAACTACAAGCCATAATTTGTGGGTAGATCATTAGCTAAATTGTTGATTGCAGGCAGCCATTACAAGGCAGATCTTTGTCATTTTGTTTGGATGACGGCAATTCAGTGTACTACTTAGCATGTTGACAACCCTTCCAGCTGAAATGTGTCATTATGGACACTGTGTAAGCTTCAATTTTAAATGCTTCAAGGCATATTGAAAAACTGAATTACATACATGAACTGCAGTACCCTATTCATGATTGGAGAGACACAGCTTTACACTAAATTCCACTGATGATGTGGGTTTACCTGTACTTCCATTTTTCTGATTGCCACATAGTTATTTCCACTTTCTTAGTAATTTCCATATTTTTGTCATATCTAAGTAGATTTTTATTTCCTTTAGAATCCCATTGGTCTGAATTTATGCCAAGGGCAACTGCACTTCTGTATCTCACACTACATGTTTTAAAATGATGTTTAGGTAGCTTTCAATTAAGTTTTGCTATATTCTTGAATGTGATTATTTCTGGTCATGCCTGACAGTTTTAAGAGCTTACTAGCCATCATTGTTGATATCCGCAGGCCCAAAGAAATTGGACAATTAATAAATAACAACACATATGTATTGATTCTTTGATGTAGCCATTGCACAATTAGTTACATAATCTAAACCTACTAAACTGAGAGACAGTACCAATTTCAAGTGCAGAATGTTTTTTAATCTCTCTGATGTGTCAACAGGCAACTACACCCTAATCTGATAATGATAATGGTACAGATCATTCACAATACACCGTCTCAACAAAAATCCAGACACCTATTAATGGACATCAATATGGGATGTGTCCACCCTTCGCCATTATGACAGCTTGAACTCGGCTGGTATCTGAATGGCAGCCAATTCTTCCTCAAGAGCCGAAACCTGAGGAGGTAGTGATATTGGAGGCTGCAGTCTGGAGCAAAGTTGATGTTCTAATTAATCCCTAAGGTGTATCACTGGGTTTAGGTCGTGACTGTGGGCAGGCCAGTCCATTTCAGGAATGTTATTGTCCATAAAACTTTACCTCATAGTTACGGATTTATGGCCAACTTCATTGTCAAGATGATACAAACAATCACCACCTTGAACTGTTCCTCAGCTGTACACAATACACAATATTGTAATCTGTTTTCATATCCTTCCACATTTGGTGTTTTCTTAAGTGCAATAAAGGGATCATACACAATATCAAGAAACACCCACATACCGCAAATCACCACCTCTGTACTCCACTGTTTGCACTAAATATTATCACAGGTAATGTTCTCCAGGCACCTGACAAACTCGAACCCTTCTGTTGGACTGCCACAGAGTATAGCATTATTAATCACTTCAAATCACTCGTTTCCAGTCATCCAATCCAGTGCCATCACTCTTTATACCAACACAAGCACTGATTACAAAAATGTGTGGCTTATGAGAAGCTCGACCACTGCACCCCATTCTTTTTAATTCCCTACACACAGTCATTGTGCTACCGTAATGCTTGACAATCCCTGTCAGTACATGAGGTCTCCACGGTCTTGGTTTAGCTATGGTTGTTCCTTCACATTTCCATTTCACAATCACATCAGCTTTAAAAGGGTTGAAGTGTCCCTGAGTGTTACTCACGTGACATCCAATGACTAGTCCACATTCAAAATAACTCAGTTTTTCTGACTGACTCATTCTGCTGTTATCGCTTCTTTACTAACACAATACCCCTTGTCTCCTTTTACACTGTTGGGTCTGCCTATCTTGACATCTAGTAGTGAATTCCGCACTACGTAGAGGTGTACAGATACTTTTGATCGGATAGTATGGCAACTGGTTTCCTTTACGTACCACTTTTTATATTCCATCCTGGGTTTTCCACCATTGTATCAATTTTTCTTGGTTTTATTTGTGCTAATTCACCTAATAATGTAATCTGGAAAATTAGAAGATATAGCACCATACACAGATAACAGTAGTTTACATAATGCAGTCTACATGACACATAAAATGATTACAAAAAATGTTAAATACAATCTCTCAAAGCAGTAAGTACACTACGTGATCAAAAGTATGCGGACACCTGTCTGAAAATGACTTACAAGTTTGTGGCGCCCTCCATTGGTAATGCTGGAATTCAATATGGTATTAGCCCACCCTTAGCCTTGATGACAGCTTCCACTCTCGTAGGCATACGTTCAGTCAGGTGCTGGAAGGTTTCTTGTAGAATGGCAGTCCATTCTTCACAGAGTGCTGCACTGAAGAGAGGTATTGATGTCGGTCGGTGAGGCCTGGCATGTAGTGAGTGTTCCAAAACATCTCAAAGGTGATCTATAGGATTCAGGTCAGGACTCTGTGCAGGCCAGTCTATTACAGGGATGTTATTGTCCTGTAAACACTCCGCCACAGGCCATGCATTATGAACAGGTGCTCTATCATGTTGAAAGATACAATCGCCATACCCATGTTGCTCTTCAACAGTGGGAAGCAAGAAGGTGCTTAAAACATCAATGTATGCCTGTGCTGTGATAGTGCCACACAAAACAACAAGGGGTGCAAGCCCTCTCCATGGAAAACATGACCACACCATAACACAACCGCCTCCTCCGAATTTTACTGTTGGCACTACATACGCTGGCAGATGACGTTCAGCGGTTATTCGCCATACCCACAACCTGCCCTCGGATTGACACATTATGTACGGTGATTCGTCCCTCCACACAACATTTTTCCACTGTTCAATCGTCCAATATTTATGCTCCTTACACCAAGCGAGGCATTGTTTGGCATTTACTGGCGTGATGTGTGGCTTGTGAGCAGCTGCTCAACCATGAAATCCATGTTTTCTCACCTCCCACCTAACTGGCATAGTACTTGCAGTGGATCCTGATGCAGTTTGGAATTCCTGTGTGATGGTCTGGATAAATGTCTGCCTATTACACATTATGACCCTCTTCAACTGTCGGCGGACTCTATCAGCCAACAGACAAGGTCGACCTGTACGCTTTTGTGCTGTATGTGTCCCTTCACGTTTCCACTTCACTATCACATTGGAAACTGTGGACCTAAGGGTGTTTAGGAGTGTGGAAATCTTGTGTACAGACGTATGAAACGAGTGACCTGACAACGTACAAGGTCCGTAAGTTCCGCAGAGTGCCCCATTCTGCTCTCTCATGATGTCTAATGACTACTGAGGCCGCTGATACGGAGTACCTGGCCCTAATTCATAGCACAATGCACCTAATACAAAAAACATATGTTTTTGGGGGTGTCCGGATACTTTTGATCACATAGTGTACAACAGTCACATGTCATTAACTGATGCTAGTTAAACCCTGAAATAACGTAATAGTTAAATTACAACATTTATTTAAGATATAAATACCTTCTAACAAGTGTTTTATTTCATCTGCAGGAGCTATAGCAAGGCTTTGCAAATTAGCTTCTTTCATTTCTGTGACAAGATGCTCCACCTGACGTTTCTTGTCAGCGATTGCAGATTCAAGGGCTGAGACCTTTAACAAAATATTTTATAAAACTTAATATTTGTCCCTCATCAGTGACAGGGAAATGTAGAGACTATGATGTATTATTACACAGTAACTAATCACCTTTTAAAAAATATAAATGAACGAATAGAAAATCGTGTTCATTCTGCATTAAGCAAACATAAAACTCCACAAAACAATTTAAGTTTCTTGTCATGTTGTTATTAGTCAAAAATTTCTTTAATATATGTGAGTTGCAGTTTGCACTTACATTACACGCACACGTAAAAAGAATACAGTCAAACTGTTTATATGATGCAATCAAAATGCTTTATTCTCTCTCTCTCTCTCTCTCTCTCTCTCTCTCTCTCTCTCTCACACACACACACACACACACACACACAGTGCTGTAATGATCACTTCTAGTAATACGGACCTATGCAGGCCTTTGTTTATCTGAATCATCAATTTATAGTCTCACAGCAGAAGCCTACTTACAATGCCAGCAAGGTAAAATTATTTAACAAAACAATGAGACTTAATGTAGGTCTTTCGGCTACAGGTTGTCCATCATGATGACAGTTGGAGTCCATGACTGTGAATTAAACTACATGAAGATGCAAGCTGCCACTTTTATGTAACTTATTTATGTCAAGACATGTTTCAGATCTTCACTCATTTTCAACCGGTGTATAACACATATACTTCACCAATACTACTCTTCGTTGACTGCATCTGCCTCTTTTCTATAGCTTGTAGCTCCATGGTTTGCATTTCTATACATAGCACACACACACTTTTAAATTTACAGATGTGTTGATGCAGCACTGCATTTGTAACGTGGCCAACCGACTTGCAATTTAAAAAAATTAAATAAATAAATATAAAATAACATAGTACTGATGAAGATATAACTGTATTATGCAAACAAGATGGGTGGAAACCAAAACGCATGTTGCCATAAATAAAGCTATATGAAAGTGGCAAGCTACTTCAAGTAATTCTGGTAAATGTTTGGTACAAGTAATATGTGCACTGATGTTAATAATCTTCCACAGAGCATTCCAACCATGCAAGAAGAAGATGCAGTCTGCTCGAAATAATACCCACGACAACTATGAACAACAATATAAATGTGTCTGTAATTTCAAGGAGATTTAACTTCAATAAAGTGAACTTAACATGATGTATCTACTGAAGCCTTCATTTGTGTATAAAAAGGAAAATTCATTTGAAAAATCTATAGAATTATGAGGCAGAATTGCTGGCCAGACCCCTCATCCACATAACAGGTGGGCCCCTTCTCATCCTGGAAACTGAATGGCCTACCCCTTCCTTTTTAACCTTCCCCTACCTATCCATTCTCTTAATGGAGAATGATATAGGAGTTCTGAAAGTCATGATAGTCTATGCACTTTTACGTAAGTCTATCTGCAGTACTGCAGTATCTACCAGTGTCATTCAGGCAGTAACATTACACCATCCACCACAGCCACTCACTCACTGCCCACTTTTCCTTTTCTTTCCACATCTTTACTGATTTGTTTAATCTTGTAATTCTGGCAATAGATGTTTGTACAGTTTTTGTTTATGTCTCTTTCATTTTGAATGGCTTTAATGTAAGGCTGCAGGAAGTGGAAATATCCTTCACTGGTACCAGTTGTAACCTGGAACGATTATCTATTCCCTCATTGCAGCAGTAGGAGTTATTTTCAAAAGGGAGTTCTCTGCCCATGTGGATACAAATGGTTCAAATGGCTCTGAGCACTCTGCGACTTAACTTCTGAGGTCATCAGTCGCCTAGAACTTAGAAGTAATTAAACCTAACTAACCTAAGGACATCACACACATCCATGCCTGAGGCAGGATTCGAACCTGCGACCGTAGCGGTCGCTCGGCTCCAGACTGTAGCGCCTAGAACTGCATGGCCATGTGTATACAAGTCTAATGGCACCACATCTGAGCTAGGATGACCAGTCAATAATGGTTCAGTGCAGGTGCACATTATTGTGCTACAGAAACACTTGTACTGGAATCTTCCTGAGGCAAATTCAGTTGGAACTGTCACTGACCTCTTCCTGTGTGGTGAAATGTACCTGTAAATTAATAATTGCGCCTCTTAGCACTGCATTCGCAGTTAAGATCCAAAGACGATAACAATGTCTTGTCCTGCAGAGAGCGCTTCCTTGAATTTCTTGTTTCTGGATGATTGTGTATTGTGTCCCACCACGTAAGAGATTGAAGTTTTGTCTCTATCTTCAAATAGTGAACCAATGTTTCATTACCTAGAGTGAAACAATGTGGCCATATACCGGGAGCCCCGGGAGGTCAGGCCAATATTTCAGAGTGTGGAAAGGGGCAGGGGAAGGAAGGTGAAGGGCATTTATTAAGAAAGTTTCCAAGCTAATACATGTCATCCTTTTTCCTTCTCTAGTGGCATGATGTTTTTAATCTTCTCCACTTCTCTCCTGTGACCACCTGTGCTTCAAATATTTTCACAATCATGTAACCCACACTGTTAGATTCATGGCTAACTGTCGTTTTTTGGAACTATATGAGTGTTAGTGATCAGTTGGTTGGTTGGTTGGTCCATACAGTAATGGGACTTAACTGCATGGTCATCAGCCACTTTTCCCTTAGTCACACAGGCCTCGGATTAAAACCATACCCCAAAAGAATACTATTGCCTGAAATCTGGGGAAGGAGCAAAATACGGAAAACTAAGTATAACCACATTTAAGGAGAAAACGAAAGTAGCAAGCCAAAATTGAAAACATTAAGTAAAAGGAAAAAAGCAAGAGAAGGTGTTAAAACAATAGAGCAGATGGCCTGGGCTAACTGATCGCAAGAATAAAAAAGGATGAGCCAGCCAGTCTGCAACACACTAAAATCTCCAGCCTAAAAACACAAGGTAAGAGAAACACAGACAGGGAAAGATGAACACCAAGTTGAATAGACAGCACCAGAAGGCCTAGGATAGGTTGGTTGTTTCGGGGAAGGAGACCAGACAGCGAGGTCATCGGTCGCATCAGGTAAGGGAAGGACGGGGAAGGAAGTCGGCTGTGCCCTTTGAAAGGAACCATCCTGGCATTTGCCTGGGGCGATTTAGGGAAATCACGGAAAACCTAAATCAGGATGGCCGGACGCGGGATTGAAACGTCGTCCTCCCGAATGCGAGTCCAGTGTCTAACCACTGCGCCACCTCGCTCGGTACAGGCCTAGGATAGAAAGCCAGACACCCACCCTTAGAATGAGTGATAAAAAACCCCTCCCGGATAAAACTTAAAACTAGATCAGCCATAGAGGCACTGTCACCTAACACCATAGATAGTGCATCAGGAAGGTTAACAGTCTGCCCCAGAGTGGCTAAAATTGAGACAGTCCAATGAGATGTGGACCACTGTCAAGCTTGAACCACAGCAACACTGAAGTGGATCCTTGCAACGTAGGAGATGACCGTGAGTCAGCCAAGTACATCCAATGTGGAGCCAGCAAAGGACAACTGATTCCTTGTGAGGGGCTCGCATGGAAGACTTGTACGGCAAAGTCAGGGAGCGCCATTCTGTATTCCAGAGCCCAAAAACCTTGTGGTGGAATATCGATCACAGATCAGAGTCTGGTATTCCAATCTCCTTACTTGGTTTATGAATAGCCTCTTTGGCTACCCTGTTGGCAAGTTCGTTTCCTGGAATTATGATGTGTCCTGGGGTACATAAGAAGACCACTGAGCGTCAATGTTGTCCGAGGATGTAAATGGACTCTTTGATAGCCACGACCAAAGGATGGTGAGGATAGCACTTGTTGAGAGCTTGTAAGGTACTCAAGGAGTTGCTACAAATGAAGGACGACTCCCTGATGCAGGAATGGATATTCTCAAGAGTGTGAGAGATGGGTACCAGTTCTGCAGTGAAAATACTGCAGCCATCTGGCAAGGAGTGCTTTCCAGTATGTCCTACAGGAGCATAAGCAAACCCAACATGACACTCATCCATCAAGCCATCGTTGTAAGCTACCTAAGAACCCTGGGAAATGTCAAGAATAGAGAGAAACATGTGACAGAGAGACGCAGGGTGAACTGAGTCTTTTGGCACTTGTGAGATGTCTAGATGACACTACGGTTGAGGTATACATCATGGAGATGTACGTGAGTGGACTTGGAGGAGAGGTGGTAAAGGGAAGACTCGAGTTCAGTGAGAAGGGGCCAGACACAGACTGCATTTGTACTGCCCAATCTGGGCTGCCGTTGTAGGAGATGGCTCACCATCTTAGGGAAAAGGAGACAGTAATTTGGATGTTTAGGCAAGCTACGAATGTGCGTAGTATAATTTGCATGCAGTTGTTGCCGCCTGATGTGCAATGGAAAAACCTCAGCTTTGTGAGTAGGCTGTTCACAGGGCTTGTTTGGAAAGCTCCCGTCACAAGTCAAACTTCACAGTGATGTATAAGGGTCCACCATCTGCAATGCTGGGAAGCATCAAAGAATGTTATTGTGCTGCCAGCACTTTTGCTTAAGTTGGCAAAGATGGGGAATCGAAGTTAAGCGGGCACTGAAAACCAGCCCTAAAAAGCAACAATAGTCCACTATATTAAGCAGATGGTCATCAAGGTAAAGTTGTGGATGTGGGTGAACTGTACGTCAGTGACAGATGTGCATGATCCAAGTCTTGGCGGCTGAAAACTGAAAGCCATGCATGAGTGCCCATGACTGCACCTTTTGAAGAGTTCCCTGCAGTCAATGTTCAGCCACACCAATAGCAGATGAGCAAAAGGGCATACAGAAGTCACCAGCATATAAGAAGGATGATACTGAGGACCCCACAACTGCTGCGAGACCATTCATGGCCATTAAAAACGAGTGGGACACTCAGTACAGAGCCCTGCAGGACCCCATTCTCTTGGATATGCGGTGGAACTGTGTGCAGCACTGACTCAAACTCTGAAAGTGCAAAGTAACAAAAAGTTCTGTATAAAAATTGGGAGTAGCCATCCATATCTAGCAGTTTGTTACCAGGTTTTAGCACTGCAACAACGATACTTTCTTCCCACTGCAATGAAAATTCCCCATTGTTCCAGATGTGGTTGAAGACGGCAAGGAGATCATAATCCACTGACAAGTGTTTAACCGTTTGGTGATGGCTGCTGTCAGGCCCAGGGGTTGTGTAAGGATAGTGTGCAAGGGCACTGAGACATTCCCACTCACTATATGGGGCATTCATTGTATGGCTCAGGGTGACATGTAGCGAAAGATAAGTCTTGTTGTTCCACCTGCTGTTTTAGGGTAAAAAAGGAGGGGTGGTAATTCTCAGATGCTGAGGTTCGAGCATAATGCTTGGCAAAACGCTCTGCAATTGCATCTGGGTCGGTACATACAACTCCATGTGTGGAAATCCCAGGTATACCTGCAGCGGTCTGATATCTGAAAAGGAGTATGAGGTTAGTCCAAACCTGGGAAGGAGAGGTTTGTCTTCCAATGGTGGAGACATACCATTCCCAGCACTCCTTCTTCCATCTTTTGATTAGTTGATGGACCAGGGTTGGAGCCATTTGAAGGCAATTAGGTGCCCCACTGATGGGTGCTGCTTATGGCATTGTAAGGCCCACCTACGGTCCATAATGGCCGCAGCGATTTCCGGTGATGACCAAGGCACTGTCTTCCACCATGGGCAACCTGAGGAACAAGGGATTGCCAATTCAGCTGCAGAAACAATGGTTGTAGTAACATTCTGCATCACAACATCGATGTTACCAAGCAATGGAGATCCAACAGTGATAGCAGAGGTGAAAGTGTCCCACTCAGCCTCGGTAAGAGCCCATCTGGGCAAGCATCCAGGTGATGCCGGGGGAGGGTCAGGAAGAGTGGGAAGTGGTCACTGCCACACAAGTTGTCGTGAGCTCTCCAGTGGATAGACGGTAGAAGGCCAGGACTACAAACTGTGAGATCAATGGCCGAGCATGTGGCTGAAATGAGTGGGAGCAAGGATGCAAAGGTTGAGGTGAGTCAATAGTGTCTCCACGTCTTTATCACGGCCAGTAATCTTGGTTCCACTCCACAGAGGGCTTTGGGCATTGAAATCACCCAGATATAGAAAAGGTGTGGGGGAGTTGAGAAGTTAGTGCAGTGTTACTTCACTGTCTGGAGCAAGGTAGATGTTGCAGCTGGTAATTTCCTGCATTGTCCTCACCCTGACAGCCACAGCTTCTAAAGGTGTTTGAAGGGGCACAAGCTCATTACATACAGAGATAAGGACATATATACATACTCCACCCGACATCCTGTTACAATCATTACGATTTTCATAATACCCGCCACTAAGGGCTGGGGTCTGCATTGCTGGGGGGGGGGGGGGGGGCACATTGCTCGAAACCAAGTTTACAAGTTTACTGAAAGGCAATGCAAAAAGCAAGTGTAACACTTAAGAGTTGTCGTAGCTCAGCTAGGTGGGAGAAAAGCTGACGCAATTCCACTAGAGAATGACACTTTCTGTAGTCTGGGAACGCATGAAGGGACCAAGGAGGGAATTTAGGCCTTAGGGTCACCTACTGCCACTGGCTGAGTGCTTGTAGCCATTACTGTTGCTTCTGAGGTGTTGGCGAGGTCCTCGTGGGATGCTAAACTCTCCACCTTTTCCTCAGAAGCAGAACTTTTAAGGAGTGGTGGTGTGGGGGCCACCGAAGTCACTCATTTCTTGACTGTCTTCTTCTTACTCTGTTTGCCCTCTTGCTGCTCTTCAGGGGCTTCTCTGAAATAGTTTCAGGTACTGAGGATGACCATGAAGCCCTTTGACCAGCAGCTTGTGACTTCTTTAGCCACTGGGTGGTGTCCACTTTTGCACAGGTGGTGACCTTGGAAGGTAGAGTCCCAAGGGACCCCTTCCGTGCGAGAGGAGCTGGAGGAAGCTGTTGCTTCTCCAGCTGAGGGGAGGGGACCAATGTGTCGGCATTTGGGGGGCGGGGGGTCATGTTGCTGCCAAAGTAGATGTTTTGCGACCAACAGAAGAATAAGTGCCCCTAACTACCCGGGTGGGGGACAGGGAGGGGGAAGGGTGGGGTGGGGGTGATAGCAGGCTTCAGTCATTCTGGAAAAATCCTTTTGACACATTATTATAGATTAAATTCTGGATCATCACATTTTTCCAGAATTTTTAACATTGTAGCAGCCCCCCAGGGTTTCTGGTTATTCTGTGGAAGCTACTAGCAAAGCACAGCAGACGCCAGAGACAGCCAGCAGGCACAGTACATTGGCATGCCGTTTGCAGCAACAAGGTCATTTATTCATTCATAGATGGGCCAAGTTTGGCACCCCATTTTTGGTGAAACAGAGGATAATTGTCTCAGCAGGCTGAGACAGGCAATTATTTCACCTTCGGGGTATGAAATTGTTGTCCTGTATGTGTCCCAAAGCAGTACACCACTATAAAAACTGAGCTACTAGACAAGAAGTACATCGTAATCTGAGAGTACTTTGTTCAGGCCAATAGAACCTGCAAATGTACCGCAGTTATTTGGTAACTGTAAGGAGAATTATTTACATGCTGTTAGATGTACACAGTGTAACTTGCTATGGCATAGTGCACTATGTACCGAATCTGTGAACAGTGAGGTCGTCGGTTCAATTGGGTGACGGAAGGATGGGGAAGGAAGTCAGCTATGGCCTTTCAAAGGAACCATCCTGGAATTTGCCTGAAATGATTTAGGGAAATCACAGAAACCCTAAATCAGGATAGTCGGACATGGGTATGAATCGTTGTCCTCCCAAATGCATGCCAACTCCCTTGGTGCAGGAGAGGTAGACACAGAGATAATAGGCAAGTGTTACAAACTAAAGGTAGCCCCAAGTCCACCAAGTAGCGTTCCCAGTAAATTTTGATGCAGCAAACATGTAAGCAGAGTTGGAGTGTGTTATAATAGTGGATGTGAAGGGCATAAAATATAGTGTTTTGTTGGGGTGACCGTGCCAGTAGCTAGTATAGACCTTGTGAGTCAAAAACAATTGAACCCACCACACTACAGGCTGTGTGGGTAGGAGACACTGATATAAAATTAACTGGATCGGTTCGATTAAGTTTTTAAATTGGGGCAGTTCAGTACAAACAATGTGGGAAGTGGTGCCTCATGTAAGTAACTGTTGTGCCCTGTTGGTATGGTATTGGGTTCTATGGCAGGAATATGGACATGTACATACAAATATAGACACATACACTGGTGAAAGTTTAATATAATTCGATACTTCATATGGTACAATGATTCCACTGAATGTCCTGATATGAATCCAGATAGTAGCCTGAAATATGTACGGGTATTGCTCCTAACAAGTCCTACTTGAAATTTAATCGCTGACTTGAGTCTGTTACACTTGTACTCACAACTCTTATCTCAGCTAAGCTGACTTCGGACATAGACTAAAGACTGAAGACTATGGAGGATCAAACACTGCAGCCAGAATGCTGGAGCCCGAACATTAGAGACTGGAGGATCATTGCAGTGGCCTCTTATCAGCGAGATGCACGACGCTGATGGCACCGATCCAAGGGAGCGTGTCCCCCCAGGCAGCCAGCTGTTGGAGGAAGGGATTGCTCATGGCTGCCTCTCGTATTAACCTGCATAACCATTATGGTCAACTTCATATAGTGGAATAATACCCCCTGCATGGTATCAATTGCTGATGATTCCACAGTAACAGTTACTGCATAATCCTAGGGTTGGACTTTTTGAATGAGCACTATGCCAAAACTGACTTTTGATAACACTTCATGAAACAACATTTCACCTAGGGGAAACTGTTGCCAGGAATGTTGTCGCAAAGTGGAGTCTGTCTTAAAGGACATGCCATCCAAGTTGCATACAAGACCACTAAGGCTTGATTTGCATGATATTGTGCCTGAGGGACCTGGAAAGTTGCTTTGGGTAAGTGTGGAGCCAGACTTATCAGTTGGTATATTGTGTGTGGTAGAATCACTGAAAAAGAGTAATATATCGGTTATGTCATGGCATTTTGTTAGGAGGAGTATTGTACTCATGCAAGAGGGAGATAGCGGGATAATAGTAAGTGTGAATCTCAATAATTATAGTGCCTAGGAAATAAAGTTGGTGAAGGGAATGATTATAGTGAATCTGGACATCCTACACTATGATTTGGACACAAAGAACGTGAACCACTGTCAGCCATATGCTGCTGCTAGAATTGTATTATGTAAGAAGATAGAGTATCTGCAAGGGACTGAAACAGAAAAAATGAAGTAATTATTACTTTAGTTTGAGGATTTTTTTCCCCCTCCTCAAGGGCCATTGTTGGCAACAACTGTGACATAACATCGGATACCAATGGGAAAATCAAGGACCAGTACTGTAAACCATATCAGCTGTCTCATTATTGGCAGCAGCTTATGGAAGACTTTATACACCAACAGTTAGCCAATGGGATAACAGAGGAAAGTGCTAGTCCATGGGGTGCCGCTGCTGTGGTTATACCAAAGAAATCAACATATGGATCCAAGAAATGTAGGTATCACTGCCGCTACAGACTTAGCAGCAAGACAGTACTGATGCATACCTCATTCCTAATATCATGGAGACCATTGACAATTTAGGACAGTGCTGGTATTTCTCCATTATGGATTTGAGAAGTGGATACCACCAGTGTGCTTTAGACCATAATCGTGGACCAGGGGACAAATTTCATGTCCGACTTTATGAAACTGTTATTTATGTTGCTACAAATTTGGAAATTAATAACTAGCCTACTACACTTACAGACAAATGGTAGAATGGATATGGAAGATAAGTGACTGTGTGAACCTGTAGCATTATGACTGGAACATATATCTTTCATTTACAGTGGCAACTTACAATCTGAAGGTTTACAGAAGTACAAGGCTATCCCCATACAAGCTGTTATATGCGACGAAAATGTCATTGCTACTTGACATGGTTGAGACAAAGGCCTTTAGAGACTAAGAGTCACTGCATAATTTCACAAGATCATTAAGAAACATGTGAAGACAAGAGCAGAGGGCAAATACAAAGGATTTGGACTGACTGAAAACAATAGTGGGACACAGTGGAAGATTACCATGTTATAGGGTAGGGCAACGGGTAATATTGCCTAGGTGATACTCCTCGAAGGGTAAAATAAGAAAGTTTGTCACAAGATGCCAAGAACCATTCTAGGTGGTAGAGACCATGAATCCAGTTAATGTGAGGCTGCAGTTGTCAACAAAAACAACAACAGTACTTGTTGGATGGTTACAATCTTTCTGAGGCGCTCTGGATACCTTAACATTAGTATCGGGAACTACTTCTGGAAAGCAGATAAAGAAGAAGAAACAAAGGACTGTTGTTGTTGTTGTTGTTGTTGTTGTGGTCTTCAGTCCTGGAACTGGTTTGATGCAGCTTTCCATGCTACTCTATCCTGTGCAAGCTCCTTCATCTCCCAGTACCTACTGCAACCTACATCCTTCTGAATCTGCTTAGTGTATTCATCTCTTGGTCTCCCTCTACGATTTTTACCCTCCACGCTGCCCTCCAATGCTAAATTTGTGATCCCTTGATGCCTCAAAACATGTCCTACCAACCGATCCCTTCTTCTAGTCAAGTTGTGCCACAAACTTCTCTTCTCACCAATCCTATTCAATACCTCCTCATTAGTTACGTGATCTACCCACCTTATCTTCAGCATTCTTCTGTAGCACCACATTTCGAAAGCTTCTATTCTCTTCTTGTCCAAACTAGTTATCGTCCATGTTTCACTTCCATACATGGCTACACTCCATACAAATACTATCAGAAACAACTTCCTGACACTTAATTCTATACTCGATGTTAACAAATTTCTCTTCTTCAGAAACGCTTTCCTTGCCATTGCCAGTCTACATTTTATATCCTCTCTACTTCGACCATCATCAGTTATTTTGCTCCCCAAATAGCAAAACTCCTTTACTACTTTAAGTGTCTCATTTCCTAATCTAATTCCCTTGGCATCACCCGATTTAATTTGACTACATTCCATTATCCTCGTTTTGCTTTTGTTGATGTTCATCTTATATCCTCCTTTCAAGACACTGTCCATTCCGTTCAACTGCTCTTCCAAGTCCTTTGCTGTCTCTGACAGAATTACAATGTCATCGGCAAACCTCAAAGTTTTTACTTCTTCTCCATGAATTTTAATACCTACTCCGAATTTTTCTTTTGTTTCCTTTACTGCTTGCTCAATATACAAATTGAATAACATCGGGGAGAGGCTACAACCCTGTCTCACTCCTTTCCCAACCACTGCTTCCCTTTCATGCCCCTCGACTCTTGTAACTGCCATCTGGTTTCTGTACAAATTGTAAATAGCCTTTCGCTCCCTGTATTTTACCCCTGCCACCTTCAGAATTTGAAAGAGAGTATTCCAGTTAACATTGTCAAAAGCTTTCTCCAAGTCTACAAATGCTAGAAACGTAGGTTTGCCTTTTCTTAATCTTTCTTCTAAGATAAGTCGTAAGGTTAGAATTGCCTCACGTGTTCCAACATTTCTACGGAATCCAAACTGATCTTCCCCGAGGTCAGCTTCTACCAGTTTTTCCATTCGTCTGTAAAGAATTCGCGTTAGTACTTTGCAGCTGTGACTTATTAAACTGATAGTTCGGTAATTTTCACATCTGTCAACACCTGCTTTCTTTGGGATTGGAATTATTATATTCTTCTTGAAGTCTGAGGGAATTTCGCCTGTTTCATACATCTTGCTCACCAGATGGTAGAGTTTTGTCATGACTGGCTCTCCCAAGGCCATCAGTAGTTCTAATGGAATGTTGTCTACTCCCGGGGCCTTGTTTCGACTCAGGTCTTTCAGTGCTCTGTCAAACTCTTCACGCAGTATCTTATCTCCCATTTCGTCTTCATCTACATCCTCTTCCATTTCCATAATATTGTCCTCAAGTACATCGCCCTTGTATAAACCCTCTATATACTCCTTCCACCTTTCTGCCTTCCCTTCTTTGCTTAGAACTGGGTTGCCATCTCAGCTCTTGATATTCATAAAAGTGGTTCTCTTCTCTCCAAAGGTCTCTTTAATTTTCCTGTAGGCAGTATCTATCTTACCCCTAGTGAGACAAGCCTCTACATCCTTACATTTGTCCTCTAGCCATCCCTGCTTAGCCATTTTGCACTTCCTGTCGATCTCATTTTTGAGACGTTTGTATTCCTTTTTGCCTGCTTCATTTACTGCATTTTTATATTTTCTCCTTTCATCAATTAAATTCAATATTTCTTCTGTTACCCAAGGATTTCTATTAGCCCTCGTCTTTTTACCCACTTGATCCTCTGCTGCCTTCACTACTTCATCCCTCAGAGCTACCCATTCTTCTTCTACTGTATTTCTTTCCCCATTCCTGTCAATTGTTCCCTTATGCTCTCCCTGAAACTTTCTACAACCTCTGGTTCTTTCAGTTTATCCAGGTCCCATCTCCTTAAATTCCCATCTTTTTGCAGTTTCTTCAGTTTCAATCTGCAGTTCATAACCAATGGATTGTGGTCAGAATCCACATCTGCCCCTGGAAATGTCTTACAATTTAAAACCTGGTTCCTAAATCTCTGTCTTACCATTATATAATCTATCTGATACCTTTTAGTATCTCCAGGATTCTTCCAGGTATACAACCTTCTTTTATGATTCTTGAACCAAGTGTTAGCTATGATTAAGTTATGCTCTGGGCAAAATTCTACAAGGCGGCTTCCTCTTTCATTTCTTCCCCCCAATCCATATTCACCTAATATGTTTCCTTCTCTCCCTTTTCCTACTGACGAATTCCAGTCACCCATGACTATTAAATTTTCGTCTCCCTTCACTACCTGAATAATTTCTTTTATCTCGTCATACATTTCATCTATTTCTTCATCATCTGCAGAGCTAGTTGGCATATAAACTTGTACTACTGTAGCAGGCATGGGCTTTGTGTCTATCTTGGCCACAATAATGTGTTCACTATGCTGTTTGTAGTAGCTAACCCGCACTCCTATTGTTTTATTCATTATTAAACCTACTCCTGTATTACCCCTATTTGATTTTGTATTTATAACCCTGTATTCACCTGACCAAAAGTCTTGTTCCTCCTGCCACCGAACTTCACTAATTCCCACTATATCTAACTTTAACCTGTCCATTTCCCTGTTTAAATTTTCTAACCTACCTGCCTGATTAAGTGATCTGACATTCCACGCGCCTATCCGTAGAACGCCAGTTTTCTTTCTCCTGATAACGACATCCTCTTGAGTAGTCCCCGCCCGGAGATCCGAATGGGGGACTATTTTACCTCCAGAATATTTTACCCAAGAGGACGCCATCATCATTTAATCATACAGTAATGCTGCATGCCCTCGGGAAAGATTACGGCTGTAGTTTCCCCTTGCTTTCAGCCATTCGCAGTACCAGCACAGCAAGGCTGTTTTGGTTAGTGTTACAAGGCCAGGTCAGTCAATCATTCAGACTCTTGCCCCTGCAACTACTGAAAAGGCTGCTGCCCCTCTTCAGGAACCACATGTTTGTCTGGCCTCTCAACAGATACCCCTCCGTTGTGGTTGCACCTACGGTACGGCCATCTGTATCGCTGAGGCACGCAAGCCTCCCCACCAACGGCAAGGTCCATGGTTCATGGGGGGGACAAAGGACTGACTGCAGGGATATTGAACAACCAATGCAAGAGGTACCACATGCATTGAGGTTAAGGAAATGAGAGAAAAATTCAGTGTATTTTCACTTATAATAATGTGATCATGTGATAAGAAGACTTTGAGGTATTGTAAGGAGTTATGGGCAGAAATTTTGTGTTTCATAGCAAGCAATGTGTGTAGTAATATTGTAGTATTTTGGTTAGGATTCGTGTTATGCTTGTGTGTGTACAGCATAAACCAGTAACAGAAGTAGACTTTTTTTTCAAAGGGGGAGGGAGAGTGATTGTTGTCTATGTCCTCAGGTTGCTGTACACTATGGTTAAGTACGAATGGGATTCTAGCCGTGACAGAACTACATCTCTTCGTCAGGGACAAGGTGTGGGCACTTCTGGATCATTAACTGGAGAGCACAGTACTATTTACAAAACACGAAGATGTAGTAATCACCAGCAGTCAGTGGACACCTGGTTAGTTTTTAATGCATGGGAACTAAGAAAAAGTAAGAAGGTTGGAGGAAGTGTTTCCTGGACTAAGATGAGAAGTGAGGAGCAAAGGAGTGCTTGAAGTGTTTGGGGCATATGATAACTACATGGGCCTTATGGACAACAGAGGGATCAAATGCAGCTAGCAACAGACATGGTGCTGTGAACTGCAAGGCTGCTACCCATTTCCAGATTGCTGCTACTCATTTCCAGACCATAGTTTCACATGTAGAAGTTGCCAGTACTGAGTGTGTCTTTTTCCAAGGGTTATTTGTGCAGAGGTTTACTATGTCAATGGAAGCGAAATTTACCATGTCTGGCACAGTTAGATCCTTACTGTTGTTTATTAATTCAACACTGATATTCATACTCCTGCATAAATTATATTCTCTTAGTCATGTAACAACTGTGGCATTCTTTAACTCATTCACTCTTTAACTACATAGCAAATATTTCACTTTCTTAGTCATGTAACAACTGTAGCATTCTGTAACTCTCTTTAATTCTCAGCCACCTATCTGTAAACCTTTTGTGTAACTTGTAATCAACATCACATATATACTGCCAATATAAGAACACATCTGTAGCTAGCAAGATCCACTTAAAATACATTATATGTACTGTAAACATTTATTCTGTAATACAATCAAGGTGTATACGTGGACAAGGAAAATAATTCCCGAATTTTTCCTGGATTTCCCAGTTAAAAATACACTTTCTCCCAGGTGAAAACACGCTTTTTCCGTGTTAAGTGACAGTATATTTCCCCTTATCAATCCTTTGAATGGTTAGGTTTTATACACGGACGTAGAAATTCTCGGCACTTTAGAAAATGAAACTCAGGGAAAAAGACACATTTTGGAAATATCTTTGATGTGCAGCAACATGTACGCTGTGTATTTTTGTATTATGAAAGTATACATTGGAATTCCACCAAACACCGGATGTTACTTTCCTAATCATTGAAATCGAGATTGTGATGTGCTTTTGTAGGCCAGTCATGGCTCATGTCACGTGATCTCGCCAGCTGATGACAATGGATATTCAGAGCGTAGGACACGTGATGTAGTCAGTCAACAGCAACATCACCATTAAGAAGCACGAACACACAAACAGGGAAAGTTAATAGTTTAAATTAATACGCGTAGTGTTGCTACAAGAAAAGCAAAGCTTTCACATATAATATTGGTCTCTAAGGTTAATAAGATGCAAGAGAAGCTAAGCTTTTGCATATAATGTTGATCTTTTTTTGCGCGTGTTACACTTTAAGATATATCACACAAATGTGCCACTAAAATTTTTAATAATGACATAAATGTCTGATTTTCAGGGTTCAAAATTCTTCTAAATGGCTCGTCATCAAAGAATTGATTTTTAAACGAGAGTCGAATGCTCTGTAATTTAATAAATTCATGGTACATTCTCACACATAGTTCAACTTACGTAAAAGGCTATTTACTTTGAAAGTAATGCTTTTCAAACCACCATTCGCAATATTTTCCCGCGACCTGTTAGAAATAGGTTCGTTTCAGCAGTTGTTGCACTTGCGCAGCTGTCATGACGTAGGAAGACTGTATGTACGTACGCATAAAACATTGAAAGATCATACATCATGTCATAAAAGAAACAAGACATCAGAGGGTACTCCAAGAGCATCGGAATTTCGTCAACCATACTAAAATGTGCACATTTAAAGTGCATACTTAAAGTGCACATTCGTATGTCCAGATTCCCAATGAAGTATATCTCAACCTGATATTAAGCTTTTCAGTGTGGTTTTTGGGATGTAAATTTTCTTGGAGCACCAGTACTGTATTATATCATGTTTGGTTCTTTATTATGGAATAATGCCATACATGCTAGAAGATGAAAACGTCCACTTAAAATGCAGCGAACAGTTGAAACTAGCCAGTACTGTGGAATTACATTTTGTTTCAAATACATTGACAGCCTCTGCAGGAAAGGTTAATAAAAGTCAAATTTCTTTAGCAAACAGACAAAACTAACTTCATTGTTACGCAAGATGATTAATGCTTGACTGTCAGAAAGGTGGAAATAAAATAAAATCTGAAACTAATGACATATTTTAGCATCTCGTAATTATGTGAATGTATTTTAATTCACTTGATAGCTCCCGGCCACAGATATCAGTTTTTTTTTTTTTTTTTTTTTTTGGCGTGAGAGTAATCGAAGGGGAAACAGCAAAATCACTAAATGTAAACACAGGTAACGTGGAGACTACCCACTACAACTCAAAACTGCTCTGCGCATCACCCCTGGATCTACGATATTTGCGAACCAGGTTAGCACTAAAAAAAAAAAAAAAAAAAAAAAAAAAATCGAATTTACAAAAATATGTTCATCTTATAGTAAACATCTTTCTGAAAAGTCTGAAACATAAAACATATGTGTTCGAGGAAATGTAAGACATATTATTTGGTCTAAGTGTGCCAAAGTGCAGTGCCACGCCTCTTCATAAAGCGTTCTTCTACCGCACACGTCACTGTATTTCGCTCTGTGGAATTGAAACGTGTATATTTTGTAATGGATGCAATCAAACTATATTCAGGACAGTGGAAATTGAAATGTCCTGTGGTGCCTCTCCTGCTCCCTGTCGGCTGGTTTGGCAGCCTGCCCCCCCCCCCCCACCCCCCCTCCTCACTCACTCTCTCTCTCTCTCTCTCTCTCTCTCTCTTTTTTTTTTAAAGAAACCTCACAATTAATAGCGGATGGGATTAATTGTAATCAGGAGAACAAGAACTCTTTAGAAAATTTGGACTCTTTATTGCCTATTAGCTAATAACTTGCTGTTTTGCGTGACATAAAATTAAATATAGGATACATAAAACCGATAAAGACAAGAGATAAGCAAGTAAGTACACATTTCTTCAATCCTTAGCTCCTAGCATTTTTTTCTCTCTAATCTTGCTACAGCTTTACATGACGTGCTTTCCTTTCTGTGAAAGAATCTATTACCTCATCAAAGTTCGTCAAATGTTTTGCTACATGAAAAATCGAAATATCGCTATCTATTACTGAAAAAGCTGTTGACGCAAATAATACCCAAGACTAGTGTGGTTTCTCGATCTGATTGCATCTATTTTGTCACTGTCTGCTAGATAAAACAAAATAGGCTTTTCTAATACTGCAGCAATTTTGTAACACACACAAAATAAATGAGACTGTTTTGGCACAAATGATTGTTTTTATAACACGACAGAATATAATTCATGAAGTACCAATGCCTATTAGGCCTACTACAAGCAAAATGCTTTATGTTAGGAAATAGTTCCACATTTCATTCATATGCACCAGTTTCTCAAGCATGAGATCAAAAAGTAGTGTTACGAAATTTTTATATAAATTTGGAATCATCTTATTCTTCCATAGTTTGTGTGATGTCCCCATTTCTTCTCCTTCCTCGTTCTTACAAACGATCTTGTCATCACTAATTGTGTAGCTATTCCTGCCATTGTCAAAATTTGTTCACCGATTAACTTCACTAACCCTGCCAGAGTCACAGGTTCAGTTATCCCGCGATTATTTTCGGTTAGGCATTATTACGTGTTTGTACAACACGTTTTCCGTGTTACTTTCAGAATAGAACTTAAGCGGCTGTCAGCCGGAGACTGTACAACTGGCCCTTACTAATGTAGCGATCTGGCCAAAAATTTTCTGTCAAAATTTCATTTTCTTGGATATACCGAGAAGATAATACGTAATCTTTCTCACCTGTTATTACCGTAAGTCATTGATTTCCATTCTGGTAGTCTGAATCTATGGATTTCGCTTGTAATTATAACAACGCTGATCATTCGCAAACCCCGTCAACCACATAATCAGACAGCGATTGGCATTCATCTGTTCTGCTTTACTATGCTCAGTTCATATAGCCCCATCCCCTTTTGTTTGCGGAAAGTTTATTTCTAGATGTGACGAGGATTCTCCTGACAGACACATCACGTACGCTATGCACACATTAAAAAATCAACTTATGATTCATTGAGAAACCAACTTAAACTGTGTTCAAAAATGTTCAAAAACCAACAGGGAAGCATTTCAAAATAGTATGAATAATCGATAGACAGATGTGCGCTGGATGCTAGGCACTTTGTGAAACAAGTTTTTTTCCTCAAGAATATGAATTTGGTGCCCCCGTTTTCCCAGTAGCATCTAGCTGCTTGCTGCGACTGCTTGCACAGCCAACAGCCACGTTCCTGTAGCCGGAAGCGGGAGAATCTATTACTCAAATACGACTCAACTGTGAATGTGGAGGAGCTAGCTCGTAACTTCAAAAATGAGTCTAATGTAAACAGTTGTGACTTCACGCTCATCGGAGGCAATTTATTGTTATCAAGCATTTCATAGTCTTCCTAAAGCCTTTGACACACTTTGCTGTTGGCAGAAACTTGCATAAGCACTGTGTGTCATTGTATATGGTGCATTTCCTTTGCAATTTAAGTTATTTTCATTTTTTTCTCTCGTTTATGTTTTATTGTTGAAGTATTATTCTGCAATAGCGGGATACAGTAATATTCTCTGTTAGAGTATCGGTTCTTACCAGTCAAAATCACAAAAATTTAACTGAAAACTAAAACAATGAAAAATTCCCAGGTTTGTCCCGGTTTTCTCCCAGATGAAAAATTCCTGGGTTTTTCCTGGATCTCCCGGTTGTCCTGGGTCGTACACACCCTGTACAATACATCTCAGGTCAAAGATCATGAAGTGGCAAAATGTGATCTCTATCATACTCATTGTCTTTGTAACTAAATCCAGTGATTACCTCCTGTGAATAAGTGTAAAACCAAGTGCTGTTCAATACTGAGATATCTATGTGTATTGCCTGATAATGTACATTATGGGAATGGATTTCCTACAGATATCACAATGCAGTGCACTGTAAGTACCTAAAACAAACTTTCCACTTGTTAAATGTTTCGTTACTGATTACTAAATTTCCATCATTTTTGCCTGCACCATCATCGCAGTGTCTAGCTATGCTTGGTCCATCTGATCATGAGCCTGCGGTGACTCAAAAACTAGTTAATGGTACAATAAACCATATTAAAAAAAACAAAAAAGTGACTGGTTGCATATTTATACACAAATAAATCACCAATTTTTGGTTCACAAAATGTTTGATAGTCTTGAGATGGGAACATCATTGTACTTATTTTCACACAATACTAGTATAATTAAGTACTGAAACTCATGGAGGAATGCCAGTGAGTGGGTCCAAACTTGATCGAAAAGTTTTAAGAATAATACTTTCAGACTTTTATTTTGGTGCATATTGATGTTTTTAGAGCTCTATTGGGTTGTTTAACTGTTCCAAATTCCATAGTTTGGGAATTACATGAAAGTAAAACAGCAAGTTTAGAGCCAAGACCATTTTTTCATGCTTGGCTCTATGATCAGTGCCTGTATCAAGACATTAATTTGATAAACCTTTCTCAAGCTGCTAAAGGAGGGGGGAATATGGCTAAAAAACTTTCTGAGATTTGCCATAATCAATGTTAATCATAATTTTAAATTTTTGAATTTCTATTTCTTCGAAGTGTGAATTATTACTCTGCTGTTAGGAATAATCTAAGTTGGGATGTCCAGCAGTTATCACAACTTTATAGGATTATTCAGATCGTTACTTCCAATTTATGTTATATCATGGTCAAAATTCTCAAAAATATAACTTTATAACTTAAAAAAGTCATTTATTTAGTTTGAGTTTAACACCCACTGCTGGTGTGGACATTAGATGGAACACTGGATCAGTCAGACAAAAATTGAGTAGGCAAATGGCCATAGACTATTCAAGCCAACCCGGTGATCACTCATCTGTGGTGAGGAAAACATAAATTTGGATGATCTCATGGGAAACAAAATAGTTCCTGTTGAATACCAGCACCACTGCAGCTCTTGTCATTGAATTCCAACTGTGGTATTGTGTAAAACTGCACTCCTCTTATCACGAACTCCCAATCTGTTTGCTCATCTTATACACTTTAAGTGTATCTTGATCTGCTTACCCTGTTTTTTCTTCAGACCATATTCTCTGGCCATTTGCTTCAACTAAATTTGCATTTCCTGTTTCTTTCACTTTTCAAAATATTTTACCAACAACAAATGATGGTTTGTTTCAATTCCCCTAGATTCCTTCTTTACTCTTAAATTTTGGCATGAAATTTATATTTCTACATGTTTCCCAGATAACACAGACTGAACAAAAAACTGCAGCGCTTGGAGGTCAACATGTGATTCCTCATCCAGATTCAAGACAAAAGTTTACCTAGCAAAATTAGATTTGGTGCATTCTGAACACACACGTATGAAAACGAGGAGCTGGCGACACTGTCACACTGTGCAGTGCATCGTAATGAACAGAGAAATGTGTATCACCCTGCACTACTGTACCAGCTGTCATAGCTCACTGAGTAGACTGCTGAGAAACCAAGCCCACATCCATCATGGAGCTATGGTTTGAATCCTTGTCAGAGTCCTCTTTATTTTTTAGACATCCATTCCCTAATTCTCATCATTTAAAAGCAGGACATCATTTTGTAACAGAAAAATTGCCCATCACTTGACAGTGGGATCCACTACACTGCATGCGTCTACTAACCACGTAGTGTACAATCATAACTGGTCCTGTGAAGTACATGTAGGGCAGCTTCCTGATGGAGTACATAAATGATGAATACATTGATATGCTTTTGGTGCTGTGTGCATTGGATTACCAAGCTACTGCTGCTGCATGTGTATATGATGCACAGTACCCTCAATGGTGGCATCCTGATAAGAATGTTTTTCATCAACTGAAGCAATGCCTTCGGGAAACCAGTAATCTTCATCCGCAAGTAATGGACAGATGTCGTCCAAGGACTAGATGTACTCCACAGAGGACATGATTCTTGAAACCATTCACCTATCACCCCAGCAAAGTACCCATGATATAGCAAGGCAGTTCCAGATACCTCACAGACTGGTTGTTTAAGTGTTGCATGATGATGAATTGCATCGGTATCATTACACGTTAACTCAACACCAGTGGCCAGAAGAATGCATTCAATGAGTACAGTTTTGTGAATGACTTTTGCACCAAGTGGAAGATAACAAAATTTTTATGAATAACATAATACAGACTGACATATCTAGCTTCACTTGTGATGGTATTTTCAACCTCCACAACAGCCATTATTGATCGGAACACAACCCACACATCACCCACGAACATGACTTTCAGGCACACTTTGGCATAAACCTGTAGAATGGAATTGTGGGAGGAGTGATTTTGGGCCCTTGCCTATTTCCAAACAAGTTTAATGCGTCACTGTATCACACATTTATCCATTATTATTTTGTATTGGCTTTATTTGTGTCATGGACAAAACAAAGTGGTCGTTTACATCTGCAATAAGTTTATGTTACATCTTAATGTTTAAATAAGGGTAACAGTAATAGAAAGAAACACACAAGATACCGCAATGTGGAGGTGTAAAATGGATACAATTTGATGCTTTAACTGCAAGGTTTGGCGTAAAACCGACTGTAACACTGATGAGTCTGCATTTCTATTCCCCATTGCATAGCCTCATGCTAATGGGACAGCTCCACCACAGCACAGAGTTCATGCTACCTGTTCTTGGCCATGCTGCAAGCAGTTACAGCATTGCCAGAGCCTCGTTTCTTAATTCGCATTTATATTAAACCCATTGGGAGGACTATGTTTTCCAAGACACACGTTTGTTTTGAACTGGGATGAGGAATTGAATGCTGACCATCAAGTATGGCAATTTTTTTTCACATTGTATACCTGTATCAAAAGTCTACAAATCTCAGTATAACAGAATTTATGATTTACAATTAATAGTACCAAACTGTTCATAAAATAATTTATAACTCTAAATTTAACACAGAACGGATAAAAGCAGTCATAATACCAGTTAATACCTCTCTCTTCAAATTCTCAGCACAAAGAGCAGACATCTCAGCATTCTGACGTGCTTGTTCCACCTCCCGTTGCAAACGCTCCATCTCTCCCAACAATGATCGCTCCAGAGACTGTCTATCTTCATATTCCCGCAGCACATATCTTTGCTCCAATTGCAATTCCTCTAGCAACAGCCTGGATAGGCATACAAATATTATTTTTAAATGATATTAAAATAATTTATTAACTATATTTATTGCACTGAAATATAGTGCCACTATTGAAAACAAGCCGAAATTTTTTAAAATGGTACTGGCTCATCCATACAAGAACCTAACAGATTTTAATTTATGAGAGATGGTTACACTTGATATTCCTATCCAGGGAAAAACACACACACACACACACACACACACACACACACACACCTTTTTTTTTGTGGGGGTTGGGGTGGGCTACTAAGTTGAAATGAATGGCTATTCAATCCACACGAGGCCTGTTTATAACCCAAACTGAGATCAATAGAAGAATATATACCATGTAAACCACAGGTGGCAATTCAGGGTGTATCAGGAATGCTTCTAATTAAACTCACATTCTGTGAAGTGCTTAAAACTGCAAAATATAGATGAACGTAATGAACCAAAATAAACAAAATTAAATACATTTATTATGACACAAAGTAGTTTTTTGTTTTGGTTTCTTGACAGACAAATCTAAGGTTGTCACCTGGAATCAAACCTCGGTTCTCTGCATCAGTTGCCAGTGAGTTACTATTAGACCATGGAGGTGGTCAGACAAAACAACATAAGGGCCTGAAGTGTTGGTGTTGGTGGTTACTGTTGCTGTGTTTTAGAGTGTATGACATCACGGTCAGCAGTACCCGTGTCAGAAGTGACAAGTAATCAAGTCCCTTTACAAAATTTTTGGGATTATTTCATATGGAATTCAAGAAAACATTCTCTTGGTCAATAAAGAATTTATCTTTAACAATTTCACTACTCCTACGTAAAATCATCAGATTATAACTGTAGCATGAGACAGCTACATAGCATATGGTTTCTGCTACTTCAATACCACAAGTGCAAGTACAAAGTAACATTTTAAAACCCAATTCATACGTTATTTACCTTATTTTGTTTTTGCACTGAAGCAATTCAGTCTCACAGTTTGCAAGTTTTGAACGTAACAATGTGAGTTCAGATTTCAAAGTCTTCTCTTGCTGACGCACAATCTCACTCTCTTCTTCTACATTCACCAACTGCCGTAACTGGAATTATGAGGACAATCTATCAATATTTAAGCTACAAGTGAGTCTCATGAGGAAGAAATACCTTGCTATATGTGTATGTAATATGGGATACATGTTTTGCATAATTATACATAAGTAAGGAATAAACAAGTAGTAAAACTGTTGGTGCTGAATTAACTAGGGGCATGAAAAGACCAAAAGGAAGGTAATTTTAATATCCTGTTAACTTATTTCATTAGAAACAGGGAAAAGTTTAGTTTATGACTATGAGAGGTACTGTTGGTGACACAGCGTATCTTTTATAATCACTATTAATGCTTCAAGTATGTTGTACATTACGGTTTGTTCCAATTCAACAGAACAATAAACTAATGTTGATGACACATAGTGTAAATGAATGTAATATCTGATATTTGCATGTGTAAATCAAGATTTTAAAACCAGGTTCAATAACAATTTGTGATGCGTAAGCTATCAGTTACTCTGATTGTTTCAGAGGTTGAATAGGAATGTCAATAAAATTAGCAGGCATTTCCTCTTAAGAAATATTGACTTTAAACAGCAAACACAATGAATACATAAATAAGTGATAAAGAAGCTGACCAAAAAGTTATGCAATTTGGTGGCAACAAAATGCTATTTGTGGTGGTTTGAGGAGAATACACAGTATTGTAGGCCTCATTTAAGGATTTGACTTTTAAAACTTGTACACATCATGGGAGTATTAACAGATAGATTTCAAGGTATAACAGAAATGTGTGATTTTGGATACTCATCTATGTAATTGTTGAGAAGATTCACTAGTTTTGTGTGTGGATGAGATGGCCAAGAAAATTGCTCGTGTATGAAGATGACAAAGTGACTCAAAGAGTTGTTGCATTGATGAGGTTGGTTCTGAATTCACATAACAAATCAACTTCTGTCAGAAAGGGCACATTTCACATGGAAAGGTGGCAACAATAAGAAGTACTGTTTGTTCATGTGTTTAAGTATATGAGTTGGGCATCAAAAAGGTGGGAATTAGTGACAAGGAATCTGATTTCATGAGCACATGAACTACTTCTCTGTAAATGAGGTATACAAATGAGCCTGTTCCAGAAATGTCAACAGTTCAGCTTTAAAATGGATCCATACGGGCAAAATATTGGCAATGGCACAGTAACAGTAATCTGTCCACTATCACACTCCAAAATGCACATTAAAACATGCACTAAATACCATGTGTACATAATTATTTCACTGTCTCAGCCAGATAACTTACAACCTTTAGTTTAGTAACTAGGTATAGTGTGTTGACATCATCTTCATTTTCACGAAACTGTGAAGAATCCATTGTAAGAACTCTTCACTCAAATCAAACCTGTTTAAGGATACTCTTACTTTATTAGAAACAAACTGTTCAATCCCATTAGTCATAATTTTTGGGATTTGGTAAATTCCTCCGTGAATCCTTATATACTTTTATCCACTGGTTTTGTTTCACAATTCAGTGTAGTGGCCGTTTTCATTTTTGATTCAGGAGATTAAGACAGTATAACGCAGGACAGGGACCATAAATGATTTTTCAGTTTTTTGTAAAGCTATACTATAGGTATACTATTGTCAACCTAATATACACACAGAAAGTTTTGAAACAATTCTGAAACCCAATTACAATGGTTTGCCTTCGGAAGTGGCACAGGATACATACTGGTAAGGAAAACAGAAATAAAACAAACTGCAGTCTCTTCTTGTGGTCGTAATTCAACTTTATCAGGGAACATAAAACTTTTTCAATATGTAAACAGCACTTTCCATCCACCCTGCATGATGGATCCCCTAGGAGCATGGAAAGATAATCTATGAGATGGTTCTAAGAGAAGAGTCTTCGCAGTTAATTCAAAATTTATCAATTTTAATCCCTTCATATCTCTTATGCCTTCAAGATAAATACAAGAGATCTTTTACCAAAATGCCTTCAATAAAAACACACACACTCATCGAAAAGTTGTGGTATTTTAAGCTGTTGTGACAAACACTAATGATTTAACTAAACCGCCATTCAATGCGAGTCTCATGGACAATTTTTTCATGCCTTTTTCTGCAGTAATTTACACAATATGCCTAAAATTATCAGCACTTTAACTTTTCGTTTCAAATAAATTTGGACACAAAATTTATATTTTACATACATTAATATGTTATTTAGTGAACTGTTGAATTTCATATTTGTTTTAGTCTTGTCCGTTAATGGCTGCCTGTGCTCGCTCAGGAATTCTCTTTCTCAAATAATTGATGAGTGATTCCACACATGAACCTTGGAGACCCTTTCAGCTGACTGCTGATCAAAAACTGGTTGTCTTTTTTCCAGCTGTAAGGATATTCAAAGCAATGACGTGGGCTATGTTGTTCTTGAATAAGAAAAAGTTTTATTTATTTATTTATTTTACTTATGAAGTTCTGCCATCTTCCAGCATATTTATGTAACTGCCCCACATGCTAATACAAAGCTTCTGTTTTAGTATACAGTTTCAACTCCAGTGTCTGAAGTCATGATTTTTCCCAGTAAATCTTTACTTCCCACATAGATACTATGACACTTTGATGTGTAGTTAATTTACTCGCCAGCTCATTGTAGAAGAAAACTGTAGTCTAATGTTGGTTTGAGAGATGACAGTTTACTTCTAATTATTTTATTTTAGCAATGCCCACACAAGTATATATTATTTTCTATAAACAATGTGACAATGAAGACACTGTACTTTCTATTATTACAAACACCCATCAAAAGTGAATGATGATTAGGGTTGTATGCACTGGGTTGTAAGCATGTTCTGTAATCTGTACTGTTCAGACTGCTCTAGCCTCTCTCTACTTGGCTTGTATATCACTGGTCCATCACATCAAGTGATTAATCCATTTGGCTATGGAAATTGAAGTATACAACATGTCTACATAAGCTAATCAATGAATTTCTGTGCATGCCTGATTTTTTTCTGGAAATTTATCTAAAATCCATGTAGCATCCACAATTGGATAAAAAAAGGAATGCTGAACAAGTGAATGAATTTGCCCGTCTCTAGTCTGGAGGAGTGACCCTAATAGACAGCGAGTCAGATATGGCCACATCTGGGGCTCGTTTAAGGTAGCAAACATGGAGGAAAAGCTCCAAAAGAATCTTCTACACCGGTATGGACATGCCATGTACCATGAACTTAACCATATACCAAGAACAGTTCTAGAGATAAAATTACCAAAAAGGGGGCCCAGATAACTACTGAATGTATGGCTTAGGATCCTACAAAATTACTCGAAAACAAGGGGAATGCGTTATGAAATGACGCAAATACAATCAGAATAGTGTAACAAGATTGGGAGGGATGACCCAAAGAGACATGAGAAATATGGCATGGAAGAAGAAAAAGAAGAAGAAGAGATATATTCAAGGAATGTAAGAGTTCATTTACCACAAAATTCATTTGGAATCTGTTCAAGTAGCTGTACTTCAAAGCAGCAATTTGTGCTAACAATGCATCACTGAACAAAATTTAGCTGGGAGGAAGTTGTATTTCAAACAAATTTTATAGTGTTGCCAATATTTCAAACTGCAACAGTTATTGTGAAGCACTTTTTTATTAGAGAACTTAAAGAGTAATCCAGTAAGAAAATGGTTTGATGTACTAAACACTGACCAATAAAATTCAATATCACAATTCCCCAACAGTTGTGATGTTCAGATTTTTTCCTCCTTAAGAAGTTATTTGAGAAACCAATCTAAAAGGCAATCAACTAATACTGAATGTACAACTAAATATTTTCCAGCCTATTTTTTCTGTTCTATGCTAATAAGTTGCTCATCAACATCAATTCTGTTTGCAGATATACATTTGTTTTAACTGAAAACTGTGAAGCAGAAAATGTCTGACTGTAATATTAATACATTCAATAGTTTAGAAATGTGGCTCCAGCTATTGTTTCAAAGATGCATGTGGTATTGACAGTGTTATGTCAATCACAAGTGGCATGCCACCCGCATCTCCACAGAACACACATAATTTAAGTTTGCCAGCAGGCACCACCATGAGCCAATTATGTACAGGGCTCGCTATATTCTTATGGATGGCACTACAGATGCAACCAGAGTACGCTGTCTTTGCTTCTATGCACTACATGGGAATGTAACCACCCACGCATCTTTTTAAGACCCTGCACACCGAGCTATACCACCCAGATATTGAAAGACTCACAGTGAGACTACTATGACCACTGTAAAATGTTAATATTCAATGAACATGCAGAAATATTTCCTACACAATGTGAAACAGAAACAATCAGTAATACAAAAGATACACATAATTTTACTACGCTGTACATATAGTAAATAAATGTGTTGATGCTTTATTCATTTATTAAATGTTTGGAGTATTCAAGATTTGTCCAACCACTTCATACAAACTACGGACACAACAAACATTTATGATGAATACGAAGGGACATGATTAAACATCATCTGTCAACAAAAATCAATTACCTCTTCCAGGAGTGTCGAAAAATAATCAATTGTTTTTTTTCTCTCTATGTCTTAAAGTGTACTTAAGTTTAATAGAAAACGGCAACCACTCGAGAGCCATCACTCATTGGACTTATTCAGTTTCAGAGCCAACAAATACAAACATTACTGTTGAGCACAACAAGCCCAGCAGCCAATTACTACTGAAGAACAGAAATCCAGCTGACAGGTACTGCCTCCTCCTTCCTTCCATTCCTTTGATGCAAAACAGGAGGTAGTATGGACAGAATAGAAAATTCAACTGGAGCAGCACTTTACAGTCTACAAAATCTCACGCAACTCATAATATCCTTTCTTCTTTTTGTAGGTGGGAGTACAAATTGTGTGATGGTGTCGAAAAGTGTTCCCTCTAGTAGAATATCAAACCCTATCTTATAAGGAACTCGTAAGGGAAAACAGATAAATTTGAGTCACAGATCCACGTAGCTGCTGCTCATTTAAAATTTTTGCATAACCGTTGACAGAGTAATCAGTCTTATAAGTAATGGACACTGAACTCATGGGTATCACTAAGAATTTTAAATTTAACGGTGCTTGTGGAGCTTCATTTCAAGATGAAAAGTTCACAATGTAATGAAAAGTTTTACAATGTAATTATTCAGAACCTTGCTGACAAAAGGATACAGGCATCAATTTTAAAGCATCACAAGCAGTGGCATAATCAGTGCATGAGATGCCGAGCCAGATTTCTTGTAAGTTCATGTGCTTCGAAGTATTGGTTAAGTGTTATTTAACGCTTAATTGCAGACACTGCTTTTTCCGCCACACGGAATACCAACTCTGCTCCCCCCCCCCCCCTCCCCCCACAGATAGATCTGAACCCTTACCCTCTCATCCTGGCAATACTCATTGGAACCGTAGATACAAGTTCCAGAATCACAAAGCTACATGTACAGTGCAAAATTTTGCTCTCAACTCAGAACTGACCATCACATTCAGCGTAATAAATGCAACCGATTCAGTTATCTCTTCATAGATTTGGAATCAAACTGTATTATTTCAGACACAGGTGCTTCAGTCAATTAATTAATCAGAATACATACAAGCAATTTGGATACCCTAAGCTACAGAAATCACAACCGCACCTCACAGCTTACAATGGCGAATGTATCTCTAATCTCAGCAAGCAAAATATAAAAATGTTACTGCATTAGCACCTTCACATTAGTTCACTCTCTCTCTCTAGTCAATATATTTTTGGAATGGATACATTTGATTCTTTTGGTTTGAAAATTCAAGACAATGCACATGCTATCAATACTCAAGTTTCCCCTGCCTGCATTCAACAATTGTGAAAAATATGGACATTTGTTTGATTGCACATTGGGACAGATAAAGAATTTTCAAGTGCACATTATGCTACTGAAAGTTTATCATGCGAGTCCAGTACCTCAAGCTATTTGTGATTGAGTTGCTTCTAAACTTCACAAACTGGAACAAATCGGAGTTTTGAAACATGTTTCTGCATGCTAATGAGCACCTCTTTTAGTTATCACAAGAAAATCGAACAGCGAAAATCACACTTTGTGCAATAGTTAACACTCTGACACTTATTGATTCTTTCCCACTTCCACATATTGAGGAGCTTACAGATCAACTAGCAGGTGGAAAATTCTTTTCCGAAACTGATTAAGCCAATGCTTACCTTCAACCTCCACTGGATGAGGAAATGGTAAAAATTATGGTAATCATAAGCATGTCGGCTTGTATTAATACTGTGTCATACAAGCATTTGGAAGTGCATCTGCTCCTGCATTGTTTCAACACTTTCTTGAAGAAATGATGTCAAAAGTTCTGTCTCATTAAAATTATTTGGATGACATCACTGTGTCCGGACAAACATTGGAACAGTATCTCATAAATTTGGAGTATCTTATTAAGTTTTAACTGACACAGGACTCAACTGAAATCTACAGAAATATTCATTATTCAATACTGAAACTGAATATTTGGGACATCTTACTGACACCTATGGCATTCGTCCCGAAACTAAGCATTTAGAGACCATTCAGAGATTACCCTCTCCCAAAAATGAATGGGAATTACAAGCAGTTCTAGGAAAAACTTACTTATTACATTAAATTTATTCTGAACAAAGCACAAAATGTTGTTCCTTTGCATCACCTCTGGCATAAAAATGTTGCTTTTCAATGGACTGTGGAAAGAAAATGAAGGTTGAAAAATGCACTGCTCAGTCGCCCATGTCATATTCATTTCAGTCTGCAGAAACCGGTAATGCTTGCAGTTGATGCATCATCACATGGAATAGGGACAATTTCATCTCAAGATTGGAAACACTGAGTGTCTCATTGCATCTATGTCTAAGATGTTAAACATGGTACAAGTCAATTACAGTCAGCTGGAAAAGAAAGACTTAGCCACCATATATGGTGTCATAAAATATTGTAAATATTCGCATGGCAGAAATTTTTTTCTCATGACTGATCATAAGCCACTGACTGCTCTTTCTCATCCAGATGTGCCTGTTCATACAGCACAGAAGCTGCAACGTTGGTCATTAATTCTTTTGAATTATCAATATGAAATTCTTTATTACCCTATTGAGTAAAGTGTGCAAGGAAAGACACTGTCTCGCCTACCTGTGGGAAGTGATCCAGAATTCGATGCATCAGAAACAGATTGTCAGTGTGTCATACAACCTACTGAATAGGATGAATCATTACAATTGCTCAACGATGATGATGATGATGATGTCAACGGCGACAGGTTGGTGTGAGTATGTAACAGCAGTTTCTTTAGTGCCCATACGAAAATTTTAATTCACAGAGTTACAAAACTCCAACTACAATTAAAAGTACTAAAAATGCAGCAAAACTTGTATTTGCATACAGAAATATGAACATGAAATACTGTGTAAGGTCTGAAACTTAAAAGGAGGAAATAACCAGTGAAAAGAATCTGGTATAGAAAGGATGAGCCACCCAACCTGTAAAGCCACTGAAATTTGATTCTGCCCTCCCATCAAGATATAAAATGCACTCAGTTAACATGTAAAGAACAGTAATTTAATTTGTATGCCACAGGCATCACAAACTGTGGATCCTCTTGCCAAAGTAAAAAGCAATGCGTTAGAAGACAGCGCCCAATCCAGAAGCATGTCAGTGTCATTTCATCCAACCAGAGTGACTGGCATGAGGAACACCACAGCCAGACAGTTGGCATCACTGACAGCCACTACTCCTTCCACAATTGCACGGATCCCCAACTCGCCAGCAAATTGAGCCTGTACAGAAATGGCACATTGTGTAACGTCACACTCCCTGCAAGCCTCCTTGGCAGCTTTGCTTGTTCATTTCCCCAAGTTCCCAAATGCCCTTGTACTCAGTGGAATAAGATCTGCCTCTCTCACCACTGTAGGACATATAGTTGGTCATGGATTTACTGGGAAATTTTCTCTGCTGGGAGTATTGCTGCAGCAGTTGTAGGGCACTACGAGAATTGAAGCAGATGGGAAAATGTTTGCCCCAAAGATGCCTCATGTGCTCCAGTGTCTTCAAGGTCGCAAAAAGTTCAGTAGTAAATACAGTAAGAGAATAGTTACAGGGAAGGCAAATCTTAAAGACAACATTGGGAAATACTACTGAACAACCAAGAGAGTCCCCTTGTTTGGAGCTGTCAGTGTACACAACTTTAAAACTGTGATGCCTATCTAAAATGTCAAAAAACAGAGATTGAAACATAAAATCTGGATTGCAATCTTTCTTAAAATGCATCATGTCTAAAATAATTTTGGGCTTCCGTAGGAGCTAAGGTGGAGATCTGCTCTGACCTTGGTGTAAAACACTAAAACCAGCCACACCCATCTCTAAAAGGCAATCCTTCACATGAATCCCATAGGGACTCATTGCTCAGTGTAGAGTATGAATTAGCCTTTCCATTGGTGGCCAAGCAATGGTATGATACACAGATGCGTATCAAATAGACAGCTTCTTACAGGTCCACTGCACCATGAGAAGCCATCACCTAATGTGAAGCGGCAGCTCACACTATCCTCAGCACAAATGCTCAGAATGGGACTGGTCTGAAAGGCTGCAGTGGGCTGCTGAGTTCCTGCATGCCCATGCACAGTGCACCTGTAATCAAGCTGAGATCACACTGAAGGCCCTATAAAACAATTGCTGCAGTACTATATTCAGATGGGTTGGCCTTGAAATCCAAAATCAATTTCAGATGCATTAGTGCTAAAATATCATGCTCAATGGAACAAAGTTTCTCTTCAAACTGGTGTGATTTTACTTCATACTTCTAATGAACAAACTCTATTCATGATTCCCGCAACATTACAGCAAAATGTTTTCCAATTTTTACAAAGAGGACATGAGGGAATCACTAAATCTAAGCTTTGTATGTCGCACTGTCTTGATACGATGAATGAATAGATTACTGCCCACTGCATAGACAACCAAGCAGAGCCGCATCAAAAATTTTACAATTAACCCCATTAGATGGTCCTTGGTGAAACATTCATATTGGTTTTAGTAGTCTTTTATGGAACACATTACGAGTACATTGTCAATGCATCCAGTAGATACCTATTTGTCATTCCAACAAACTTCAGGACTAGTGCTAGCACAATCAAAGGTACTTGTTTCTGTCTTTTGTTTAGAAGGCTTGCCACAAACTATTGTTTCGGACAATGGTTTGCAGTTTTCCTTATTGTAATTTCAACAAATTTTGCTGGTAAAATAGGATCAACATGTCTGAACAGTTCCAGTCTCTCCTCAATAGGATGGTGAAGCTGAACATTTTATTCACACTTTCAAGGCTCAAACATCCAAACTTCATGATTTACACTTGAGAGAAAATGCTTTTTTAATGTTTCTTAGTACCTTTTGCACTCTGTCTTTTCATGATGCCTCAGCAGAAAAATTGTTAAAATGTCACCATCACCGTACTTTTGTCGCATGTATTCCACCCTAGACACCTTGTTTCAAATTCTAACTTTCCAATGAAGTTCAACATGAAGGACAAAGTTTTGAGCTCACTATACTGTTCACAGCAAAACAGGCACCCATCAGTGGCATGAAAACCAACTTTGTTTTGTGATTATTGTTATCCTGCCATATAATATCATTTTTCAGAAACATTGGAAACAACTCTGAGCAGCCTTTGCCATTGCCTGATCCTGGACATATGAGTAAGCAGCCAACTCTGCCATAGAGGTAGCCTGACTGCCTAGGCAGCTGCTAATGCAGCTACTAATCTGTTGTCTTTCACAGCGACATCAGTTACTGACATCAGTCAGCCTCACAGCCTTCAGCATCCTTAGCAGTGCCACTGCTGCACCCACCTGTGCTGTTGGTTGTATGTCCTACCCCCAATTGTTTGGCACATGTTCCCAATGGTTTTCAAGGTGAAATGTTGGAACACAGGTCGGTTGGCATCATCTGCCACTGCACCACATCCAACTCCGTCAGCTGTACCATGGCACAGAGCTCCCAACATCGTCACATGTGAAGACGGTGTCTTTTTTTTTTTTTTTTTGATTGGGGAAGGGGTGCTTGAGAGGGAGGGAGGGAGGAGGAATGTAGTATTGATGGTGTCTATGTCAATTGCAGATGGCACACCACGTGCCAACCACATCTCCTTAGAAGACATGTCATTTAAACACACTGTCAGCATGTGCCACCACAAGCCCTGCTGTCAGCAGAGCTCGCCATATTCTTATGGAGGGTACTATGAATGCCACCATAGTATGGAGTCTTTGCTTCCACTCAATGCACGCAAATGCACCCATCATTGCTCCCACTTGTTATATGCAAATGCATCTAACTGCACTACTTTTTAAGATGCGGTCCAGATCTTGGAACACTTGCAGTGAGGCAATTATGAAAATAGAATGATGTCACCATACTTCCTGGGCAGTGTGGAACAGAAGCAAGCAGTTATACAAAAGACATGTACAATTTTATTACGCTGTACACAATGTAAATATGTGTGTTGATGTTTTATTCATTTATTGTATGTTTGGTATGTTCATGGTTGGCCCAACCACATTGTACAAATTATAGACATGATAATGCATACGGTACAATTTAAGACACAACAGTCAAAATGCCAGGAAATTAAAATAAATCTTAAAAATGACATAGCAGAAGCCGAATGTGGCAAATTTCTAGAACTAAATGAAGGTACAATTTAGAACTAGAATACTGAGTACCTTTCAAGCAAATTATGTAGCTTTGCATTTGCAAAGCAAATATTGTCCAGTGCACAGAAAATTGCATATCACACTTATTTTGAATCAGTAATTAGGCATGGCATTGTTTTTTGGAGAAGCTCTAGTTATATGTAAAGTATACTGAAGAGACGGAAAAAAGTCATCAGAAATGCGCATACTGCGGATCGAGGAAACCATGTCACCCATTATTTAAAAATGTTAAGTTTAACAGTCCCCACCTCACACATCTATGAGATGACAAACTTCTAAAACAGGTAACTAGAATTATTTCTGGAAAATTATTTAGATCATTTACATAGTACAATAAATTAAGATAATTTTATGTGTTTGCTCACCGATTGGAATTATATACTTAGAGATTGCTAAATAGATAGAACTGAAAAATCTTCAAGAGGCTAAAAGATAAAACATTCCGAACACAAAGTTAGGTCTACCGAAAAATATAAAAGCTGCATGATTCATTCCCACAGAAATGTTCCTATTTGGTGGAAGGGTTCTTGAATGATTAACCGATAATCTAAGCAGGATGACACTGATCGTTATTATGGAACTACAACTGTTCATTCTCAGGGGAAAAAATTGTTAACTTTAGACTGCTGTACCATCTCAGCAGATACAATTTTATATCAGTGAATTATATTATTAATTTTGGCGAGTCTCCTATATCTTTATCACATGACTAACAAGCGTATTTTATGAGAAGAATAAATCACTATTGACTAATATTCAAATTAAAATACGTAACCCACAAATTCCACCATTTGAAGATAACAATATTCAGTTCATTACTCACTTGTTCTTCACTTACGCGAGCTGCTGCTTCATATCTTGCTATTTCCTGTGAAAGGAACTCCATCTGTTGTTGGTGTTCTCGTGTTTTACCTTCCCAAAATGATATTTCAGCATCATACTAAATGTAAGAAAGAAAAAAAAATGAAAATAAGTTACCCAAGAGCCTTACACCAAAAACATTAATAAGGTAAATATGTAAATATTCATGCAGTAAATTCATCTCAAGAGTTGCTTGTCCACATTTCAAGCAGATCAATCAGTCAAGACTGCAAATTACACAATCTAATCAAGCAATACTTGAGTCATATAATGAAACTTTTACTAACTGCTACAAGGAATCAAAATGTATGAGTAATTTATAAAGGTAGTGATGTGTTATGATCTTCAGTCTGAAGACTGATTTGATGCAGTTCTCCACACTAGTCTATCTTGTGCAAGCTCCATCTCTGCAGATTACTGTAACCTACATTGATTTGAACCTGCTTATTGTATTTAAGCATTGGTCTTCCTCTACAGCTTTTACCCTCCACATTTCCCACCATTAATAAATTGACAATTTCTTGATGCCTCAGGATGTGTCCTGCCAACCACTACATTGTTTTAGTCAGTTTGTGCATGCAGTTTCATTTTCTGCTAATTCAATTCAGAATTTCCTCATTAGTTATTCAAGTTACCCATCTACTCTTCAACATTCTTCTGCTGCACCACATTTTAAAAGTTTTTATCCCCACCCTGTCTGCAGTGTTTGTTATAAATGTTTCAATTCTGTACAAGGCTACGGTCAGCAAAGACTTCCTAATACTTAAATTTATATTCAGTGTTAACAAATTTCTCTTTTTCAGAAGTGTTTTCTTGCTAATGCTAGCCTGCATTTTACATCCTCTCTACCTCAGCCATCATCAGTTACTGCACAAATAGTTAAACATATTTACTATTTTTAATGTCTCATTTCTTAATCTATTTCTTATGACATCACTCATTTTAATTCAGCACCACTCCACTACCATTCTCTTACTTTTATTGATGTTCATCGTATAACCTCTTTTGAAGACACTATCCATTTATTTCAACAGTTATTCTGAGTCCTTTGTCATACCTATTACAATTCAGCAGCAAACCTCGGAGTTATTATTTCTTTTCTCTGAACTTCAAATCATTTTCCAAATTTTTCCTTGGTTTCCTTTACTGCTTGCTCAATATACACATCATATAACATTGGTGATAGGTTACAGCCCCGCCTCACTCCCTTCTCAACTAGTGGTTCCCTTTCCATGTCCTTCCACTTTTATAACTACTGTCTGGTTTCCATACAAGTTGTAAATAACTTTTTGCTTCCTATATTTTATCCCTGGTACCTTCAGAATTTCATAAAGTGTATTCCAGTCGAAACTGCCATAAGCTTTTGCTAAATCTACAAATATTATAAATGTAGGTTTAAGTTCTTCAATCTATTTTCTAACATACGTTTAGGGTCAGTATTGCCTAGAGTTTTCCTGCATTTCTTCGGAACCCAAACTGATCTTCCCTGAAGTTTGCAGATTTTCCACTTTTCTGTAAATAATTTGAGTCAGTATTTTGTAAACAGACTTAGTCAACTTACAGTTTGGTAATATTCACACCTGTCAGTACCTGCATGTTTTTTGGAATTGGGATGACTACATTCTTGAAATTGGAGATTATTTCACCCGTCTCACATATTTTACACACCAGGTGGAACAGTTTCTGTGTTAGTAGACCATCTTCAGACCAGAAGGTGACACCCCTGGTGACCCATATACATGATGAGCAGAGCTGTGGTATACACCGGGAGGCACTAGTCATCAGCAGTTGATGACTGGTAGATGATGAGCAGAGCTGTAGTATACACTGGGAGGCGCCAGTCATCAGCTGACAACTGGTGCCTCCCGACATATACTACAGCTCTGCTTATAGTCTACATGGGTCACCAATTGTGTCATCCTCTGGTCTGAAGATGGTCTACTAAGACTGAAATCGGTCACTGGTAATGAAATAAATCATTAATTGTGATAATTTTCATTAAAATAAGATACAGATTGCTGTTGTTCCTAACATACTTTTGAAAGTTTTATCACAGTTGACTCTCCCAAGGATATCAGTCTGCAGCTAATGGTCTCGCGGTCTTGTTCTTGCTTCCTGAGCACGGGGTCCCAGGTTCAATTCCCGGTGGGGTCAGGGATTTTCACCTGCCTCAAAATGACTGGGTGTTTGTGTTGTCCACATCATTTCATCATCATTCATGAAACTGACGAGATTGGACTGAGCAAAGGTTGGGAATTTGTAAGGGCACTGATAACCACACAGTTGAGGGCCCCACAAACCGAGCATCATCATCATCATCATCATCATCATCATCATCATCATCCCAGGGATATCGGTAATACTGTGTGAATGTCATTTAGGCCAAGGTCCTTGTTTCAACATAGGTCTTGATATAATGCAGAAATTCATTCATATACCATTCAGAATTACTAAGCTACACTACTAATTGTTTACTGTGTCCAATTTCAGAACGAAAATAGTTGGATACGCGTACAAAGGAGGGGAAGAACACTGTAGTAAATTTCTGCAGGTAAGATGTTTTTGTTAAACATGTATTTAAAAAATAATAAATGTCCAAATATGAGAATCATTCATTACTTTAAACAATGCAGAATTGGGAGGCAATGTTCACCTCACCTCAGGATTTAGAACGCATGACAGGACGTTGAGTCTATAGCAGGGGTTATCACACTGTGTTCTATGGGAAGTGAATATGTCCTCCACAAAAAACTATTAAAAGGGCATTTCTTCTTGTTAAAATAAAATATTGTAATTTCTGTTTTACAGTAATGAGTTAAATTTAAGTAATCACTGGATAAAACAAGTTTTTTTTCTCATTTTTAAAAGTTTATAATTTTATTAACCTTCATAATAAGCAAGGTGTTCCATCAAAGTGCCAGGATTCTCAAAGTGTTTCATCTGAGGAAAGGTTTGGGAACCATGGCCTACAGCGAAATCAGGCAGGAGACACGACAGGTGGAGAGCACGGCAAGAGAAAACCTACATGCAACTGTATACCACAATACATTTTCAGTAGGTTGTTTGACTGTATTAGCATACAACATGAATTATCAAGGGTTTAATTTATGGAAACCATAGTGCAACATGGATACCTGAAAATTAGACTGATTAGTGACAGTGCCCAATGTAGTAAAATTTCTTTAAGTATGTGTGAATAATGGACAATATGTGTGTAACATGATAGTTTGTAAACACACTATAACATTGCTGTCCACCTTAGAATTTCTCGTCGCCATTCTCGAGATGGCGGAGACTGATTGTTAGTGAGCCACGTGTGATCTTTTGCATTGTCTAGGCAAACCGGGACATAAAAAAAAAAAAAGATGCCAGAGCTCTTGTGAATTGTGTAGCCCAGAAGCATATCGTGGAATGAAATTTCAATTTATTTGACAGGTGTTACTCCACTGCAATTTAGTGATATTCACTGAAGGATGGTTATCAGCTACAGTTGCAATATTTTGTTTTAATGGGCCTGACTGGCTCAAATCTTCAGGCCATTACAGAGTGCAAATAATAGGCTTCATCACTAATAATAAGACTAATGCTTACAATTGATGGATGTCTATTTCACTATGTGCATCTTGTATTTAGGCTTATGAAATAGGCCTAGATGTATATCATGTCCAGTAAAACAAATCATTGCAATTGGACATGTTTCCTTCTTTTGAACTTCTAAAGCAGCAAACAGTGTGATATTAATTAGAGCCAAGATTATAAATTATTTTCAATGGGATAGTCTGCTCATGGCACACATATTTATTTTATGGATAACAGTGACTGAATGGCAGGGTGCTACAGTGACACAAATGCTTCTGTAAAGTAGTGGGTACTGATAACGGCGTCTCAATGCAGTTGCTTAATTACGTGCACAAGTAAAGTAGGTCAATATCACAGTATTTCTGATTTTTTAATTCCTGAAACAAGACCTTTTAATTTTACTCTTGTAAAAGGAAAAAATGGTATTGTAAGCAACTGAACTAAAAGGGATAGATAATCTATGGATAGTACATCTGTGGTATCTAACAGCTAACTATGCCACTGTATAACACCGAACATTGTTTGCTCTTCGAGCTGAATAGCTGGGAATAATAACCAGACTAGAAGGGAAAATGGATTTATATGTATTGGAACAAAATCTACTGAACAATATGAATTTCAAACTATAGTGGACAATTACAGACGATAAACTTTTCCAGTACTATAGAAAGAAAATTATGTAGAACTGTTTCTCTTATTTTAAACTAAGTGATGTACAGGGAGTAAACATATAACCAACTATAGCATCCTCCCTGGGATTCAGCAGTTCACAACACAGACGTATATTGTGAGCTGCTGCTGCCCCTCAAGGCCACTGGCGATACCCCCACAGAGATGCTGTGTAAACAGTACAACCTCAAACATAAAGCACACCATGTCTGTTATCGACCACATCTCTCACAGCTGCCATGGTAATTCGTGGTACCAGCTCCACCACTAGAGGCACCAAAATTAATGCTGCCATTGCAGGCACCGATTATCCTTTCAGTGATCATATGCCTGCCTCTCTCACAGAAGTATTCTTCTGCCATGTGGCTTTAAAGGTCTAAGGATCCAAATGTCCTGATATTACTTCATTCAGAAATCACCAACAGAGCTGAATAGGTGAAGGTGGATCAGGATACTTTAACTCATTTACAACAGAAAATTTCTACACATACCAATAATATAGACCCTCTCTGATAATGTTCTGATAAAACCCATTTTTAGCGACTGGTGACATCTAATAGGCATAGAAATTTTTCCATATCTTCCTACAGGTTATTTTTCACTTCAACAATGTTTTGCAGTGTTCTAACTCAAGTCAGCTGATTTTCTAATTATTTCTTTGCTGTTTAGATTACATTGTCACAACATGTAGAAAACATTTTTCAAGTCAGTTTTATTTTACGCACTGTACTTCTTGGGAACTGCAGATGTTTCACATCTAATGATGATATAGCATTTGTGAGAATGTTACAGATTATTAAAAGGGTAAGATTTGTATTAAAATTAATGTGTTATGCTTTAGATGTTTTTACATCTCCCATACTATTGTGCATCAAATCCCAAGGCTGCACTTCTTATACCTGTTACAGAAGTAATAAAATTATCATCAATCCAATTTTTTTTAGTTACAGTTGTCAACAAATCCAACAAACATGTGTAAATCTAGTGTTTAAAATATAAGATCATTGTAGACAGATTACAAATTTGGTTGAATAAGGATGGGAGATACAACTGGCAATGTGCTTCTAGCCTAAAAGCAATAATTTCACTACAAACATAAAAAGACATATTTAAGCAATACCAATATTTTAAAGGCTGGAATACTATAAATTCCAATGAACTGCATACCTTTGCAATTTCTGCCTGCTGGGCAGCAAGTTTTTCTCTCTGGTAATTGACAAGCCTCATCAGATCTCTGTACTGGGCATTGTAAAGAACAGACTCTTGATGGCAATCGCCATTCCCCTCCACAGACTGCTGAAAATCCTACAAATACATTTACACATCACTACAATATAAATAAAAATGTATCACGATTTTAGACTAAATACAAAGCCTGACATCGTATTTATGTACAATTTAAACCATTATGTAACTTAATTATAACCAAAGAATCAGGCCTTAAGGGAAGGTTTAGTTGCGATGTACCTGAGCTAGGAAATTACATTCACCTGATCACATTGAAACCTTAATTAGAGCAAATACAAGACTGAAATACAATTACAATGATGCCAGGTTCACAAGAAAGAATAGATACCAATCAATATAATTATCTACATTGGAGAAGTAGAGAAAAATAACAACTTAAAATTGTATGACATAACTGAAATGTAATTACAGTGAACTTTAACAATAACAACTGACATGAACATTAGTTTACAGAACAGGCAACCAGAAGCACAAGAAGCAAAATCACTTTTAGTAAGGGTGGTAATGGAGGAAACAATTAGAAACAAGTTATTGCAAACAGAATTGACACAAATCAGAGAATCAAAGGAATCATACAACTGGAAAAATTGATTTCAGAGTGAAAAAGTAGAAAAGATGGTAGAACTCTTGATAAATGGAAATTGAGATGCAAGGCAGACAATTGCTCACGTGTACTAGTTGGCAACAACAAAATAAGACAAGTTATCATTCTAATAAGTGCAGATTATCACCTGAATGGTTTACTGTACATGTCAAAAAACTAGTAAATGATGTCAAAAGTCCAGTAAGTGAATGACAAAGATGAAACAAGACCTAGCAGAACTATGAAACAGAATGAATTTAATTTTTAGGGAATAATCTGGCTGCAGTACAAATAAAACAAATGCTCAAGTACTGAGAGTAATAAAGTATTAAACAAAAACTTGATAATTATACTGTAGCAGCAAAGATTAAATTCTCTTTGGGTACCAAAATTACATAGAGTGGTCAAAACAAAACTTACATTTACATAAAATACGCACTGGGTGTAGCAGGAAAATTTACAGGGTGACAATTATTCAACTATATGAAATAAACTTACTTCTGAACGGTTTGAGTTCAGATGTTCAAACTGTATGATTGGCTGTGGGGTATGATGGGAATTAGTATGCACATGGTACGGTTTGGTTTAGCAATGAAGCCTGCTTTCATTTGGATGGGTTTGTCAATAAGCGAAATTGGCACATTTGGGGGACTGAGTATCAGCATTTCGCAATCGATAAGTCTCTTCACCCTCAGTGGGTGACTGTGTGATGTGCACTGTCCTGTCACAGAATAATAGGTGTGATGTTCCTTGATGGCACGGTGACTACCGAATGGTACGTGAAGGCTCTGGGAGATGATTTCACCCCCATTATATAAAGTGACCCTGATTTCGACAAGATGTGGCTCATGCAAGATGGAGCTTTTTTTTGTTTTGGTTTTTAGGGCGCAAAACTGCTATGGTCATTAGCGCCCGAAGATGGAGCTTGATCCCATCAAAGCAGAAGAGTGATGTCCTGGAGGAGCACTTTGGGGGGGACCACATTCTGGCTTTGGGGTACCCAGAGCCTCCATTGACCGCCATATTATCCGGATCTGAACACATGCGACTCCATGGGGATATATTAAAGACAATGTGTGCAGCAACAACTTCAAAACCATTGCTGACCCGAAAACAGCCATTCAGGAAGTCATCGATGTCATCAATGTTCCTACACTTCAGCTGGTCATGCAGAATTTCGCTATTCGTTTGCATCACATTGTTGTCAATTAAGGCAGGCATATCGAACATGTCATAACCTAAATCAGAATATCTGTAATGACATTTATATGTTGAATAATATGTGTACATGCCTTAGTTTGTAACTAACTTACATTTATATAGTTCAATAATTGTCACACTGTGTGTGTGTCTATATATATATATATATATATTTTATGTGACTTACCGAACGAAAGCGCTGGCAGGTCGATAGACACACAAACAAACACAAACACACACACAAAATTCAAGCTTTCGCAACAAACTGTTGCCTCATCAGGAAAGAGGGGAAGGAGAGGGAAAGACGAAAGGATGTGGGTTTTAAGGGAGAGGGTAAGGAGTCATTCCAATCCCGGGAGCGGAAAGACTTACCTTAGGGGGAAAAAAGGACAGGTATACACTCGCACACACACACACATATCCATCCACACATATACAGACACAAGCAGACATATTTAAAGACCTTTAAATATGTCTGCTTGTGTCTGTATATGTGTGGATGGATGTATGTGTGTGTGTGTGTGTGTGTGTGTGTGTGTGTGTGTGTGCGAGTGTATACCTGTCCTTTTTTCCCCCTAAGGTAAGTCTTTCTGTATATGTGTGGATGGATATGTGTGTGTGTGTGTGTGTGTGTGTGTGTGTGCGCGAGTGTATACCCGTCCTTTTTTCCCCCTAAGGTAAGTCTTTCCGCTCCCGGGATTGGAATGACTCCTTACCCTCTCCCTTAAAACCCACATCCTTTCGTCTTTCCCTCTCCTTCCCTCTTTCCTGATGAGGCAACAGTTTGTTGCGAAAGCTTGAATTTTGTGTGTATGTTTGTGTTTGTTTGTGTGTCTGTCGACCTGCCAGCACTTTCATTTGGTAAGTCACATCATCTATGTTTTTAGATATATTTTTCCTATGTGGAATGTTTCCCTTTATTATAACCATATCATTAATTTGAACCCAACAATTACGTTTGTTATTGTCGCTGTTGCATTTCGAAATCTTTCCTGTCGTCTTATTTTCTCTTTATTTTCTCTTTCTGTTTTTACCAGTAGTCTCACTTTGTATTCACCTTCCCCTTTTTACCGTAATACAATTTTATCCCGCCTATATATACTCAATAATACGTAACCCACTTCCAAACCATAACCAAAAAAATTTTTATTTTCCGCTTTCAACACTACCGCTGCTATAAAATCAACCGTTTCTAGTTCAATATCAGCTGCTTTCACGTATTAAACAACCATTTCGACTAGTTCTAATAACTTTCACTTTATTTCCACTTCCGTTTTTCGCACATCACTGATCATTTTTAGCCGCTCCCCACAGGTTTTAACGTCATTATTACAATTGTTAGCCCCATTTTCGTAATCTTTCACCACAACACCACTCCTTTAATACATTTACACGTTTTTTCGAAATTTTCCCGAATTTCTCCGCCCTTTAACGTGTTTTAGCGGCAAGACAACCACCTAACCTTCATGCACATCGCTGTCTACCAACCCAAGTTCACCACAGGATCAACTTAACCAACACTTTTTCGCCTTTTTTCATACCAGATCTCCAGTTACTTTCTAGTTCACCCTTATCTCTCCCCATATATTTTTATCTTTCATTTTCATTTCAACCTCATGTTACACTTTCCACCTTCTAATACCATGTCACCCTCACAACACCCCCACAACGACCCCATTAAGTTTTATTTACATTCCCTCCGCAAACATGCCTTCACCCTAGCCAGATTACGCTCGCATATTTTATTTTCTGTATATGTGTGGATGGATATGTGTGTGTGTGCGCGCGCGAGTGTATACCCGTCCTTTTTTCCCCCTAAGGTAAGTCTTTCCGCTCCCGGGATTGGAATGACTCCTTACCCTCTCCCTTAAAACCCACATCCTTTCGTCTTTCCCTCTCCTTCCCTCTTTCCTGATGAGGCAACAGTTTGTTGCGAAAGCTTGAATTTTGTGTGTAAGTTTGTGTTTGTTTGTGTGTCTGTCGACCTGCCAGCACTTTCATTTGGTAAGTCACATCATCTATGTTTTTAGATATATTTTTCCTACGTGGAATGTTTCCCTTTATTATAAGAGTTATACTACGAAGTTTACAAAATCATGAAATTTTTATATACAAGAATTTGTAAACAAAATGAAGAGCTGCACAACAAACAATTATTATTTTTAATATTTCTCTATGTCTATATCCATATTCCGCAAACCACTGTAAAGTCTATGACACAGGGTACTTCCCACAGCATCACATATTAGGTTTTCTTCTCATTTCACTTGTGTAAGGAGTGTGGGAAAACTGACTGCTTAAATTTCTCTGTGTATGTAATCTTGTCTTTGTGGTCCCTTCAGGAACAATACATAGAGGGTTGTAGTATGTTTCTAGATTGTAAGTAGGCCTTCAATGCATAGTTGACATCTATCTTCAAGCAGCTACCAGTTCAGTTTTATCAGCATTTCTGTAATGGTCTACCATGGCTCAATATATCCCTTATTAGTCGTATCTAGTATTGGTCCCATACATTGGAGCAATATTCTTAGATGGGAGGCCCAAGTAATTTGTAAGCAGTATCCTTCGTAGACTGACTGTATTCTCTCAATATCCTGACCCCGACAATGAACCAAAGTCTGCAACCTGCCTTACCTATGAGTCTACATGACTGCATCATCTGCAAAAAGTATAAGTTTAGTATTGATATCGTCTGCAAAGTCACTAATATACAAGATAAACAGCAAGTGCCTGAAAACACTTTCCAGGGGCACTAACGATTTCATAATCCTACAAATTGTTATACCCAAGTATTTGTACAAACTGACTTACTCTAATTGTGAATAACTGATAATGTATCAAAAGTCAACATGTTTATCTTTTTGTACAGTGTATAATTTTACATTTCTAGCAATCTTTCAACCTCTTTGAAATCTTAACATCTGCCTGGTTATTTGTACATTTTTTTGTATAGTGGTTCATTATAGGTAACAGCATCATCTGCAAAAACTTTTAAGGTTAATATTGATATTGTCTGCAAGGTCACTAATATACGAGATAAACAGCAATTGTTTGAACACACTTTCCTGGGGCACTCACGACGTTGACACGATGTTACTTCTACATCCGTTGCTGACTCGCCACCTAAGACTGCAAGGCTGCACCCTCCCTACTGAGGACTCCTCAACCCAGTCACAAATGTCTCTTGATACCCCACATGATCATATTTTCATTAGTAAGTGCTGGTATGGTAGTGAGTCAAACGTTTAACACAACCAACAGGTTGCTTCTACCTGACTGTCTTGATCCAAGGCTTTCAGGATGTCAAGTGAGAAAAGCAAAAGTTAGGTTTAGCACAGCTGATGTTTTCAGAACACGTGCTGGATAGAATAGAAGGGGTTATCTTATTTGGAATACCTCACAACATTTGGTTGCAGAATATGTTCTAAGATGTCAATAATAATGGATGCTAGTTTTGTGGATTACTTTCATTACCCTTCCTGTAGATGGCTGTGATGTGTGTTTTCTTCCAACAACTGTGCACAGCTTTTCTATTTGAGGCTCTATGTTATATTATGGTTGAAAGAGGAGTTAACTTAGCTGCAAATTCGGTATACAATTTGATAAGTATTCCACCAGGCCCTGGGGATTTCTTAAATTTCAGCAATTCTGAAAATTTGTTAAGATTAAAATGTACACAACACCGGCAAAAGTAAAGCAACCACCAGCAACATGTACCACAGATGAGCCCCCGTCCCCTCCCCAAAGAAAATGGTGATAGAAAGAATAGCAAACTGTGTGTACCTACAAAAATATGAGATCTCAAAATAAAAACAGATGAAAAAATACATACGAAATTGCTACAGAAAACAAAAAAGGTATTTACAGAGCAATTGAAACTGTTAAAATTACACTTTCCAACTTCTGACTTGTTCTCAAATCTGAAAATATTTTCTTGTATTAAGGGACCAAACTGTGCATCATTGATATTTGCTTATGTAACCTACCTTGAGCAGATTCTTCTTTGGTTTACTACGGCTAGCTGATGGCGGAGGTGAAACTGCTGTCTCTCGGCTCGGTGAAGGCCCATTTCGTGGAGTATGTACCGGAGGAGGTGGGTCACGATATGGCGGAAGGCAGCGTTGAGGTGGAGATGAAGGTCTGGGTGGTTCTCTGTATGGTGGAGGAGGAGCGTCACGTCTTCCCTGTCCAGTACTGCGGTAACCGAAAGGTGAGGCAGTGCCATCAGAATTAGAAGAGTTCACGGTCTGACTAGGAGAACCATTATCTAATGCCTTATTAGGCAAATCTTGGTTATCTCGTACCTCCAGTGGTTGTTTCACTTGAGGTACACCTTTAACTATACCTACATTGTCACCCCGTCTTATTTCTGTCAGCACATGTCCATGATGGCCACCACTGAATGTCAGTGATTTCCTAATGTCTTTACTCCGATCTGGCACATGTGGTGAATTTGTACGCCAGTCGGGTGATTCGTTAAGCCCCAAAGATGGTGATGTAGCTGTCGTAACTAGACCTCGTAGGGGATCCACTGGTTTTTGACGGACTTGTTGCTGTCCACTTATTCTTGGTCCCTCCAACTTTGAACGTTCCAGAATGAACTGCACATCATTTGAATACTCTCCCCATTTTGTCAAGATCTATAGGACAAAATAGAACTGTTTGAGAATTTTTTCATTTTACAGAATAAAAGCTTTCATAAATACTTTTGAAGAGTAACAACATTACCAACGCACCTCAAGTGGATGTTCATGTGGTGCAAGAAGTCTATCAACATTTCTCCACCTTTCAATCAGAGTGAACCGACCAGTCTTCCCTGTGGCATGTGCCAGCGCATAAACAACATCCTAAAACAAAAGCCAATCTAATATATTACATTCTGTAGATGTCATACCAATTCTTAGTATAATAATTTCTTCTTAAATAAAAGTTACTCAAAAAAACCATAGACAACCTCTAAGAAACCGAGCATATCCACATACACATTTCCCCTTCCAACAAGAATGAGAGAAGCATACAAATTTACGGAGTTAATCGCATAAACTGTGCAACAAATGGCACACCCTTAATTACAGCAAACTCCTATGTACACTCAAAGATGAATACATATATTTAAAAGTATATTTACTGTATGAGGGTCATTTGGGCTAAAGGCTGGATGATGCAATTAATTCCAAACCAATTTTGTGATGTGTTTCCGAACTCCGAGACTTGGGTTTGGGCATGTATTGTTGTGTTGAAAGATTTATTTTTGATTTTTGTCAGACCGAACAGGTCAGAAACAATTCTTGGATTTGTTCAGAGACTTCACACAAGACTTTGAATTAATGATTTACCCCCTTTTGGAAACTCATCCATGAAAATGGTTCAAATGGCTCTGAGCACTATGGGACTCAACTTCTCAGGTCATTAGTCCCCTAGAACTTAGAACTACTTAAACCTAACTAACATAAGGACATAACACACATCCATGCCCGAGGCAGGATTCGAACCTGCGACCGTAGCGGTCTTGTGGTTCCAGACTGCAGCGCCTAGAACCGCACGGCCACTTCGGCCGGCCCATCCATGAAAATGACACGAACACTATCCCAAAAGACTGTCATCACAAGTTTGCCAACAATGTAAACTGTCTTGAATTCCTTCATTTTTGGTGACTGCAAGTGGTGCCACTCCAGTAACAGCAAGTTTGTTTACAGCTGTAACAATGCATGCAAGAAAGGCTTTTCCATTGGCCCCAAACTGCTCCAACAGTTCAGATCAAATGGCATCACTCTGAATCTTGTGGTCTGTTGTCAACGTTCATGGAACCCACCTTGGGCACACCTTTGAATATTTGTGAGTCTCAATAACAACACATAAATTTACAGCACTTGCCAGTAACTGCAGAGCCAACTGTCAAGTTGTGACGTGCCTGATTCCATGAATAATGGCATCCGTGTGATTCACCAAGTCAGGAGCAGTGGCTGTGACAGGATGTTCCGAACATAGATTATAGCTTGGAGCTCAGTTCCTGCACTTACTGATGCTTTAACTCTCTTTACCCATTGCTCAAGATTATTGCTATCAATCATTACCATACACTGTACACAACCATTTATGGATGTTTACAATGGTATTTTTCTGTAACAAAGAATTCAATTAAACCACACTGTTCGTAAAGTGTGCCTTGCATATATGTCATTTTGAGGGTTCACTACAGCTCTGCCATCTGTGTGAACTGTTTGAAACTGCACCCATGTGCAGAAGAAACATCGAATTTGAAGCATCTAAAGGTACATTTTCCTATTTACATTAACAGCTGTAAAAAAAATTGGGGCATCATTTACTGAATGACCATCGGACTTCAGTGACAAATACCTCATAAAAATACTTCTCCCAATCCTGCTGTTTGAGATATATTATTCAGATACGTCATGTTACAGTTATCTTAGTACTGTGCACACAAAGATGCAGAGGAGGAGACAGGCTCATTCTGTATGAAATGAGACAAATTGCCATTTTTAAAAAATCAGGGAAGTATGTATTTGGGCATGTGAATGCAGTAATGAAATATAAACTTTAATGATTTGAAACTCATTTTTATTGTAATCAAGATATTTAGTTATGAGTTGTCACCCCAAAGATTTTACATTAATGTACTCGGTGAACACCACAAAATGTTGTTATATTGGCTGAACTGATTTGCTTTCTGTGGAACAGATGATGCAACAATGAGCAACTTGCTATGTAACAATAGACTTCCTTGATATCCTACATTAAATGAATTTTTCCAGGTGATCTTTCTTTTGAGTTTTCTTCTCTTTTTGAAAGTGACAGGGATTACTGTCACACCTGTGACAAAAAAGACAAAGTTGCTTCTTGTTTCAACAAGTACTTCATAATTTTTAATATTCTAGGGAAGTGATGTTAAGAAAATATATTAATTGCCAAACCAAAACTATTATTTTTTGAGAATAACTGTATTTTATCCCAGAATGCTGTCACAGCTGTGACAGTAATATTTTTCATGGGTGTGACAATATGCACACATTTTTAAAAATATTCCAATGTAATGAAATACCAGTATGTAAAATTTGAAACAAGCTGATTCTGCTCATGTGAATTGTTAAACTGGCGAGATACAAAACAAATACAGGTCTACTGACATTGAAAATAAATGTAAATAACATATCTTGCATTCCTGGATAATGACTTCTTCAACAGAAAGAACGAGAAAGCTGCAGCATAAAATGAAGGAAGACCAATTGAAAAATGAAGAATACTTAAAAGGAGAGACAGACAGAGAGAGAGAGAGAGAGAGAGAGAGAGAGAGAGAGAGAATAAGAAGAATGAGGAATAGGGAGGAACTGCTGATGAACAAACGCAGTCTACATAAAAAGACAGAGAAGGATGAAACTAGACAAAGGTTGTGTAGGGTCAGAAAACGTAAAAATATGTCAGAAACAAACCACGCCAGTGACTTACAGTGTTACAAATGTTCTCAAACATTATGCAAGGATGTATATAAGGCAATAAGGTCATTTCCTAATAGTCCAAGCAAACAGACCGCTGCTGATAGGAAACTGATTTAGGAACTGGATCTTGCTGAAATAAAAAAGTTAAGAGACCCGCAAAAGGTTCAAGAAGTTTGTCAGCTGAAACAAAAAAATTAACTAATTGAGTATTTTTGTTGAGATGATGTTAGTCTAACTATTCTTGGTATTCATAAGATAAAATCTGTTAATGATCACAGTAGTAGAAAATGAGAGGAGGTTCAGAAGAAGCATATGATTATGACTTGGTGAGGCCTATGACGAATTTAAGAATACAAGTCCTGATACTCCATTAGGAACGTCAACATTTTATTAACTAAGGCCAAGTCACACACACGCAGTGTCAGAAAGACCTCACAATGTGTGCATTTGCAAATACCACGTAAATTTTAAATTTCTAACCGAAAGCATTTCACATGTGATTCCAGATTTTCCTAATTCTTCTAAAGAGTTGCTTCAGAAAATTACTTGTGATGTACAAAATGAGGATTGTATGGCAGGAAAATGCACAAAGTGTAAACATGACCTCTCATTGTGGCTGACTAATGAAAATCAAGATAAAATTCTCTCATGGAAGCAGTGGACGGACTGTGATGGAGTGCCAAAGTTGATGGAAAATACATCAATGCCGAAACCAGTCACTGAAGAACTAGAGGACCATATATCAACATTTAAAAGGCATTTCTGGATAAGGAGAAAAAAGCCAAATATTTTGAATGTTGTAAGGAAGAGCTAACAAAGAATGATGTTGCCATGCAAGTTGACTGCACCAAGAACTTTCCTTTAATGTAAAAATTTACAAAAAATCATGTTTTCTGATAAATAAATTTACATTGTTGTAAATCTACAACGGCATATCATGTTTGAGAGTTGAAATTAAGTGGAATTTCTTTGCCACATGGCAAAGTGGCTGCTGATGGGATAGGGGGAATAGTGAAGAGAACCATATGGAGAGGAAACATTAGTCAGAAAGTGGCAGTGAATAATACAAAGGAATTTTCTGAGTATGCTAATGGTAAACTGAATGACATTCAAGTTCTGTTCATTTCAAGCAGTGATGTTGACAAGACAAAGAAAAGACAGTCAAGGTTTTGGGAAGATGTCATTCCAATTCTTAAAGTGCATTCCAACCATTATTTTAGAAACTATGACAATCATCATATTTTATCTGCAGAAACATCTGGTAGTGAAACAATAAGGTATGAAATCTTTTGGGAAATCACTAAATCTAAGAAACAGCTGAAATATTCTGACATTTATTCAGATTATGAAGAGTCTAATATTGAAGATAATCAAGCAAAATCAGAAAATGAAGTACAGCAACCATAAGTCCAACTATGGATATGAAAGCCAGAACTTTTCTGATCACAGAGATTCAGAGCGAGAAGGGAAATGGACAGAATTTTTTCACTGTTTGCCAATCAGAGTGTGTGGTTGGTGAAATCAAGATCATGTTTTTAATACCACGCGAGAAAGAAAAGAAACTCTTTTCCACTAATGAAAAATTACATTTCAGTTCTTTCTTAACAAAAGAATGTTGTTAAAATTTTGAATCCTCCTACATTTCAAATAGAAGGAAGTTGATTTTTTTTTTATTATTATTTTCATGACAAAGTTATTTATCTGTGTATTTCTGTGTATGTCCCTTTAGTTTGTTAAACATTCAATCCTTTATTTATCTGAACATGACAGTGCTTCATTCTCCACATTGTATAATATGCTGAAGGACTCAGAGGACCAAGTGAGGTGGCACCATGGTTGGCACACTGGACTGGTGTTCATGAGGACGATAGTTGAAGTGCGTGTCTGGCCACCCTGATTTAGGTTTTCTGTGATTTCCCTAAATCGCTTCAGGCAAATGCCAAGATGGTTCCTTTGAAAGAGCATCTAATCTGATTGGAACGATGACCTCGTTGTTGGCCCCTCCCACCAAATCAACTGACCAATGAAGCAACCAACCAAGAGTGTTTTTCAGTTAAAAGGGAGATGTTTCTTAGTTTCTATTAAGGAATTGAATTTTTTTTATTAATTTAACAACAACACTTTAATTGACCAAACTGATTTATTGTATTGCCAAAAATGTAATTTTAATCCAATTTCAACCTTCATTTCTCTGAAATATTGAGAGAAGTTTGCACTTTTCACACCTGTGACAATATTATGTCACACCCGTGACAACGGAAATTATGCTATTATTTTGAAAATAATACTATGTTCTTTCTGATATTTTCATGGCTAATAATGTAAGTTTTCAGTATTATACACTTATTATTTTGTTTACATATAATCACTCAGTTCACAGATTTTGGCCAGTGAAGGTCAAAGTGTTATGTTGTACTCCTGACTTTTGTCACACCTGTGACACATTGTTTTTTGTTAATAACATAGGTTTTCATCAATTACAAAAAAATTATATTCAGACTTTAAAAAATAATCAATTTCCTTTTAAATGATATATATTGAAAGAGAAATCTTTAGTATGGGATATTTTAAAATTATTTTATAGTTAATTTATGGAGTTCATGTGTCACACCCATGATTATGAAAACACTCCACAATGAAATCACAAACAATATTGACAATAGAATAATATCCAGAGCAAATTTAAATAAATACTACTTACAGAAGTGACAAATTTATATCTTATGATTGAAAGACCATTATTTACAGAATCAACTGATTGCTAAAAAGTAAAAATAAAAACGCTAAGGCTACTACTGCAAACACCACTGATACAGTTCTATTAGAGTCAGTTTTAAACCACTGATACAAAAGTGGGGGGGGGGGGGGGGTTAAATTGTATGATTATTTTCTTTCACTGATTACGTCTTTCATCTTTTGTAATTACTTGTTTATATGAGAGCTGCAGAGCTTCACAGTGACTTATATTAGACTTTAAACACTAGGTTCCCTTACAGCTGGCTAGGTAAGACAGTTCAAAGATTACAGGAATGTAAGGACATATTAACCTCCAGTAGAGCCACGCCTAGTAAAACACTATGGTGCTCAAATCAACCTTTTGGTTGAGGACAGGTTTTCCTTTTCTTTTTTACATCTTTACTGATAGCAATCAGTCAACTGTCAAAATTTGCTAATATACACCCATCACGAGTTAAAATGGAATGACTAGATAACTCTAGTTGTGAGGAAGATGAACATCAGAATCATATTCGGTGGAATAAACCTCAGTAAGTGTAACATACACCTCAAAATAGTTGCTTACAGACTTCACACTCAACTAATTCTTCAATATGGTGATGTCTGTCAGGAACACTTGAATAGCTGGATCAATTAAAAGAGGAAGAAAAGATGAGGAAATGAGCTGCGTAATTCCGTCAAAAGTATATTTAGTTAATACATAATCCAAAGATGCTTAACAAATTCTAACAGTAGATTTTACAAGAAATATATGTATGATAAAACAATTACTCTCAAAACACCAACAGTGTATGTTCCATTAAGAGACAAGATACTTATTACTTCCTCGCACATACATCCTATGTAAAGAACACAAAGGTGACATCAGATTAATTTGGGTCCATATGGTAGTACTGTAACAGCCATTTTCCTGCATAGCATATGTGAATGAGACAGAAAACAGAGAGAAGGTGGAGGAGTGATACTGTTACACTATGTACACTAAGATAAATATGTAAAGTTACTAGCAGACTACATATGCAGATTCAAAAAGTCATATAAATGGGCTACAATGAATAAGAATAGTTAACACAGTGCCATATTTTTTGCCATAAATGGCTGAACAACAAGCTCTTATATTGGGAAATTCTTTAATTAGCATTGAATTATACCTTTGTCAGTGTGACAGAAACAGGGGGGGTGGGGGTGGGAGAGAGAGAGAGAGAGAGAGAGAGAGAGAGAGAATAGTAAGCTAGATACTATAAACTTCCTTCAGTTTTCAGAATAGGGGAAAAATTGTCACAATAATTCACATAAATATAATTTTATATGTTACAGCCCATTGTATCTAGAAAGAGGACAACAACAAATGAATGAATGAATGAATGAATGAATAAATAAATGAACGGTGTCTATTAGGGCAGTACAGGTGCCCTGCTTGTTCTTTTTATAGAACGACATACGAAAATCAATTCTACAGTGTGCAGGAAACTAATAATAAAGCTTCAAAGAACATTACAAAACAAACACTCTGGCATACTGACATCCAGTGTACTTTTGATGCACAACAATGCTAGCTCATGAGAAATTTCATATAGGGATTGTGTAGTATGTCCACTGAATGAACCAGTAATACCCAACTGTAATTCATCAACAGGCGTTAACAAGTTGTGAGCATAGAGCACCATCAGAAGTTGTTTGAACACTCACTGTACAACTTCAATTTGGTTTCCAGTAATTATGATCTCTTTTGCTAATGTGAAATCATTGCTATTGTCAGACTGTTTTACAAAAGATGAACTTCAAGACATAGTTGAATTGTGTTTAAGGTAATTCTGTTGCTAGGTAGCTCCCATGGTAGAGGTGTTGGCCAACTACTGCAGGAAAATCTAGGTCCAGAGTACTAGGTCACAAACTTTTTCAAGCCTAGTGCAGATCTGGGTCAGGTAACAGAGGATGTAGGATATTTATGCAAGGATTTCACAAAGGAGGTTGCCATGGTTATAGTGGGTGGTCCGGGAAACAGCACTGGCGGAGACTCTGAATATTCCATAGAGTGTGACCTGGTGAAGATAGCATCAGCAACAAAGCATACGAGTGTGGGATTTTTGTCTGTGTCGAGACGCCATGATCGGCCTCATTTGAACTCTTCCGTCGGGAGGGTGAGCTTGGAGTTGGAGTGGTTGCTTAGGACGGATATAGGGTCCCATATTGGTTTGATTCCTGTGGATGCTATCAATAGGTGGGACTACACTAGGCATGGCCTTCACCTCAATAGGAAAGGGAAGGGAAAACTGTCTGGGTTGACTGCAGAAAACTTAAGGGGAGGACACTGTCACAAGTGGTAAAATACCAGTGGTCACAGGTGTCAGAGGGATGCCTTTTTTAGGATAGGGAAGGGAGAAAGAAAAAGAGTTTTAAGAGAGATTGGCAGACACACTCAGTTTGAGAAAACACATGAACAGGAGTCAGATTTTAGCATACAGCCTCCATTTAAACAATGTTTAACAGAAAGTAATCAGAAACCGCCAGTTCATCTTCACCAAAGCAGTTACAATCCCATTAGTATGCAGTATCAGTTATCTTTATTACACCAGAACATTCCGGGACTCAGGAAAAAGTTGATGAACTACTCATTTGTATTGATGAAATGAATTCATCTAACCAAATTGACATAATCTGCCTCTCTGAACATCAAGTGACCACTGGTATAGATGTGTTAGACATTTAAGGATTTAAGCTAGCTTCCTATTTCTGCAGAGTAGATATGGATGGAGGAGGAGTTGCCACATTTTTTAAAAACTGCCATAAATTCAAGAACATTGACATTAATAAATTCTGTTTAGAGCAGCATCTATAAGTATGTGCAACAGAAGTAGAGTTCCATAACAGATCCTATATAATAGTAACTATTTACCGAGCACCTGCAGGAAATTATATTCTATTCATAAATCATCTAGAAGCTCTTTTGGGTTATTTAACAGGAAGAAACAAAGAAATTTTGATTGCTGGTGACTTTAATACAGATTTTCTAATGCAATCTTCCAGTAAACATTTACTGCAGTTAGTAATGTTGTCTTTCAATCTAACTCACACAGTAAACTTTCCAACTAGGGTCACTAAATCCTCAAGGACAGCCATTGATAACATTTTTATAGAAAAATCAAAGGAACAAAATCATATCATAAAACCTGTAATAAATGGACTATCAGATCATGACATGCAGCTCCTTGTTTTAGATGTAAATTCTAAGCAGATTATCAAGACTGCTAAATCTGAGTACAGGAGAGTAGTCAATCAACCAAAAATTGAGTGTTTTAGAAAACTGCTCAAAGATATGAACTGGAAAGATGTTTATAGTGCTCATGACATGAATGAAAAATATAACACATTCATGAACAATGTCAGTACCATGTTTGAAAACTGTTTTCCTCTAAAAGTTACTCAAATTAAACAGAAGTCTATAATAAAACCATGGATTACACAAGGAATAAAGATTTCCTGTAAGACAAAAAGGAAAATGTATCTGTCGACGAAGAATATCTCCAATGCTGATGATTTAGCTAAATACAAGGAATACTGTAAAATATTAAAAAGAGTAATTCAGACATCTAAACAAATGTACTATGAGAAGAAGACAGCAATGCCAGGGAACAAAATAAAAACAATATGGGATATAGTGAAAGAGGAGACTGGTAGAACCAGAAAGGAACAGGAGCAAATAGCATTAAGGCTAGATGACACAATGGGATTGTCAGGATCAGTACATAATGCCCTTGAATATCTGAAACTGGCCTTTACAAATAGCTTCAGGTGCATGAATATGTCACTCACTTCACCAAAAGAAATAACTTCCATAATAAAATCTTTAAAAACAAAGCATTCTAGTGGTTACAATGAAATATCAACAAAGTTAATTAAGGCATGTTCTTGTGAGTTTAGTACAATTCAAGTTACTTGCGTAACCAGTCAATTATAACTGGGACATTTCCTGCCTGGCTAAAATATGCAGATGTTAAGCCTCTATTCAAGAAAGGGGATAAAGAGATACCATCAAACTACAGACCGATTTCACTTTTGCCAACATTCTCAAAAATTTCAGAAAAAGTAATGTACTGGCAGCTTCTCAACCATCTGACCACAAATAACATATTATCAAGAACACAGTTTGGATTTCTGAAGGGTTCTGATATCGAGAAGGCTATTTACACCTACAGTGAAAATGTACTTAATTCATTAGATAACAAATTACAAGCAGCAGGTATTTTCTGTGGTTTGTCAAAGGCATTTGATTGTGTGAACCACAACATCCTTTTAAATAAATTAGAATTCTATGGTGTCACGGGCAGTGTTGCAAAATGGTTCAAGTCATACCTCGCTAACAGGAAACAAAGGGTGTCAGTGGAAGGGACTAGTGAATTAAGTCATCAGTCATCATCAGAATGGGAAGAAATTACATCTGGTGTCCCACAAGGATCCATCTTTGGGCCATTCCTTTTTCTTGTGTACATTAATGATCTCTCATCAGTTACACTGCCAGAAGCAGAGTTCATTTTGTCTGCAGATGACACAAGTATTGCAATAAATAGTATGTCGAGTGTAGTTCTAGAAAGATCTGCTAATGATATTTTCATGGATATTAATAAATGGTTTAAAGCCAACTCACTGGCATTAAACTTCGAAAAGACTCACTATATGCAATTCATAACCTGTAAGAGGTTTCCACCCAGGATATGCATAAAGTATAAAGAAGAGCAGATAGAAGAGGTTGACAGTCTTAAATTCCTGGGATTACAACTTGATAATAAATTCAGCTGGGAGGAGCACACCACAGAACTGCAGAAACGTCTTAACAAATCTGTATTTGCAATTCGAGTGTCAGCTGACAAGGGCGACATAAAAATGAAATAGCTTGCATACTTTGCCTACTTTCATTCCATAATGTCATATGGTATAATATTTTGGGGTAACTCTTCAATTCAAACAAAAGTTTTCAGAGTCCAAAAGCATGTAATATGTATTATTTGTGGAGTAAATTCACAGACGTCCTGTAGAAACCTCTTCAAAGAGCTGGGTATACTAACTACTGCCTCTCAGTATATTTACTGCTTAATGAAATTTGTACTAAATAATATATCTCTTTTTCCAACAAACAGCTCAGTTCATACATACAATACCAGGAACAAAAATGATCTGCACAAGGACTTAAAAGCACTTACTTTAGTTCAAAAAGGGGTCCACTACTCAGGAACACTCATCTTCAATAATTTGCCAGCAAACATAAAAAAATTAGTTACAAATAAAGATCAGTTTAAAAGGAGCCTGAAACTACTCCTACTCCACTGACGAATTTTTTAATAGAAACAAATGATGTATTGTATATATTCACACTATTAGTATTGTTATTTCAGCTAAAAAAAAAAAATGACATGTTCCACATCCATGATGATCTCCTCAGCACGGATCTATGGGATGAAAAACTAATATAATCTAACAGCAGAGTTCTAGAACAAAGGTATACAGAAGCTTATCCACTACTATGAAATGTGCTTTAGTTTTTCAGAAATTATGTTGGAAAGTAGGTTCAGACAGTAGCTGTAAGGTGTGTATAAGAAATAAGGGTAAAATGTATTACACTTTTCTTAATAACCACATGCAAGTTAATTGCTGAATTGATCTGTTCATGCAGCTTAACAGCAGTTGGCCTATATTGTGAGACAGGGAGGTAAGCCACGCCCGAGTCAAATCTGTGGAACTGATTACTGACAGCTGGCCACTAAAGTTAAATAAAATTAGTTGGCCAAATAACTAAAACGGTGGACCCCATACAACAGAATAAATTCTAGTAACAAGAAAGAAGTTAACTGCAATTATACTTTCAGGCCAGCTTGCATGTTAGCGTGAGCTTCCTTACATCCAGAGTTAGCAGAAGTGACAGCGTCTACTTTAAATACGAGTGAGAACGTTAACACTAAGTGACATCATCGTATTTGAGGAATGTCTGAGTGATTATTACAGCGTACTCTAATTACAATGAGAAAAGAAAGTTCCTATAGTATTTTCTAAATTAGCAAAACTATTATATTAAATTAAAAATGGTACATTCTAAACTGCTGTCTGTCAGCTGAGAAGCAATTCGTTGTGCTGCCTGTCACTGCTGACCTCTCAGGGAACTGTGACAAGTGGCCCTATAAGATGATCACGGCAACGTGAAGGTGAGGAAAGAGGACACACAACATTGCCCTATCAACTTCTGTACTACTTCTGTAACCACTCAAACTCGCACAATGTGTGTAATTTTCATGCAGTGTATTTTGCGAGTTACTTAATTATCTAATTAAATATTCAATACACAAATGACTAGGGAAGACACATGTCATGCTATTTACAACTTCATACAACCCAGGGTCTTTAACTGCTGTAATACATTTGAGGGATTTCTGGTAATATATTTGGTACATATTGAATGTATATCAACACTCAACACAATATTATCTGCAGAATCAACAATTCCAGATTCACATATTCCTCTCTATTAACACCGGCTCACAATCAGGTGCTATGCCCAATCGGCTGGTGAACCACATCGCATAAAGTTATTTTATTTATGTGACTAAAACTATTAGTTAAATTATCAATAATTTGTTGTGTTGCCAGGTCCAGAACATTTGCCTTCTGTGTGTTATGTCCACTGGCTGCAGTGGTTCAGCATCTGTCCTCATTTTAGTGGCAGGTTTACTGTTTTAAGTTACATTTCACTTTCAAAACATCATGGAAAAGTGCAATGTGACTTTAAACAGTCTATAAAAGTTATACAAAAACGAGGTCACATGCTCGACCACTGGAGCGTGCATTGTACACACATGCAGAAGGTGTACGTAATTGGCAAAACAAAGACCTGGATATGCAACAAACTAGCAATAAGCCAGTGAATAGTATTAGTAGCATAAATAACATTTAAATAATGTGTATGCCTCAATGCCTGACGACTAGCACTAGCAGCTCAAAATATGCCGCTAACTGATATAAGGTTAATAATCTTTAAAAACTTCATGACTGGCAGCAATAGATATATTTGTCTATCTTTTATAAGATTTAGCATGCTGGGTGACAAGGTACAGAATTATCCCTTAATTAGACAGTTGGGATACTGCAGTGGTATGTATTAAGACAAGGAGAAAACTCCTTGGTCTGGGAATGAAATGGCATTGATATAAATAAAATAGTGTTTTAGCTATAATGGAACATGTTGGACAATAATTTGATTCAAGTGACAACTTGATGAGCAGAAGGGTTTTCATTGTATCACTTATGTCAACATAATTTTTTCCATACTTCTTATAGATGATAATGAGTCTGTTCCTTCATTTCCGACAGCTATCGATTGGAGTGGTTAAATTTAAAACTGGTGATATTCCTCTCAAACCATGTGGATGACACCTCAAAAATGATGGAAAAAAACATTGAGGAAGTACACAGTATGGTACTGAGTGATGGGTGATTAAAGGTGAGTGAAACTGCTAATGTCATAGGTATATCAAAAGAAAGAGTATTGTACATTTGACACGAAAATTTAAGTATTGCAAAGCTTTGTGCCACATACACGTTGCATTTGGTGAATTCTGACCAAAAGAAAATGGATTTATTAACAATGTTAGAATTATACTAAACTGGACCCAACTGATTATATATCCCAGTTTTTTACTGTGGGTGAGACATTAGTCTACCACTTCATGACTGAGACGAATGACAACAAAGGCAGTTAGTGAAAATCTACACTCTTGCAGCAAACGAGGAGAAGCCCATATCACCAGCCATAAAGACTATGGCCAGTCTTTCCTGGGATTCAAAAAAGATTTTTCTTAATGATCAACTTGCAAAGAGTGAAACAATAACTAGTATTTACTAAAAATGTCCTCTGGACTAAATGGATGCAAAAGCATGTCAGAAGATGCCTGGATTGTGAAAGTGACGAAAATGATCACATCAATGCACTTGCCAACTAATGCCTTTTGGCAGTGGAAAAAAACAGAAAGATTTTCAGAGTGAATTATTGGCAACCTCCACCTTCAGCCTACTCCCCAGCTAAAAGAAATTTGAGGCTGAGAAACATTTTGAAATTAATGATGAGCTCAGGGCAGCCCTAGATGAGCATTTTGCAAACTTTAGAAAATCTCATTTAACTGATGGAATTTACTAACTGGGAAAACACTGGACAGACTGGGCTGACTTGAAAGGTGACTAAGTTGAAGTCTTTTTCTGCCTGGCCATGAAATCTCTCTCTTTGCATTAATATGTTGTTTTATTAACAGCAACTGTCAATTGAGTGTCCCCCACAGAACCATCGTACCTTATCAAAGTTGTATTTGACTCCTTTCTCAACACTGCCCTAGAGTCAACTGTAACTGAAACTATGACTTACAAGCAGGTCATTTGCATATGCTACCCAATCTTCAGGTAAGTTTCTCCCACCAAAAGGCCAAAAGCATCAGGATTTACTCGTTTTTGGAGGAGGATGGGGGGGACGACGACGACAGTGCATGCTGATCCATTATAGTCAAAGTTTTAAAGATGGGAATAGAATCCATTCTCGTGGAGGAAGCATAAACACCTGTTCACCTGTTCTTTTGTTATCAGCCAGCATTAAGGAATAAAAAACCTTAAGGTCTTGCCTTCATCGGAGTTCTCTATAATGGACACTCCTAAAAAGTAAAAAAGACCAACTGCAGCTAGAAGTAACTAAAACCAAGGGCAAAATAGATGAGGCTGCTAGAAGAGGTAGGGTGGAGGGCCCTTGGCCCAGCACACACGATGGGGGACAGTCCAACCCAACTACTCTGGCCTGAAATCAGCTTAAAATGCTACAGCTGACAATAAAAACAACTTTCTCAGACGAAATGAAAAAACAGTACAACTGCCCATACATTTTCCACCAACATAAACTGCAAAGAATCCACTAAGAGCCAGAAGCAGGGTATGCATTCAACCAGGATGTGAGGGACTGTCTGTAAGGCTTTGCAACAATAATGTGGATGGTGTGGCTTATTATACAAGATAAAACTGGTATGACGGATATGGAGGGGGGAGGGGGGTGGGGGGGGGGGGGGGAGAACATGCAATAGTGGATTTCTTCCCGTAAGAACAGAAAGAGGAGGAACATGTAGCCATAGCCTTCTTGATAGTGTAGAGTTTATTACAGAGGATAGTAGCCCACCAAATGATGTTCCATCTCGGAGTGAGAGGGGTTTTTCTTTGCGTCAAAAGATCTGCACCTGGCACCACCCAAGCGAATATTAGGCGAGTAATCGCATCTCTAGCCAAACTTTCAGTCAGTTTATTCTCCGAGTTACCCATACGACTTAGGACCAAAAGACCAATGAACAGGTAGTATGACTCATGTCAGAGAGCAGATATCACAGGGTGACAAGAATAACATTGATCAATAGATAGAGACTGCCCATTTGGTCACTACAAATTAAAAAATGGTCGAGGGAGAACTGTTTAATAAAATGTAGGGTTCTATTAATAGCCATCACTTAAGTCATAAAAATGCTGTACATCTTAGGAAGTGAGTGTTGTTTCTGACCAGCTAGCAACGTAAAAAGCATATCCCATTCTGTCCACTGTTTGTGTCTCAGTTAATCTAAATGAAGACACACCTTGGTATTCCTGAAGAACTGAGAGGAATAGACCCTGAAAGTCCATGAGGGCATCTGACACTTTAGATCCTTGAAATAGATTGGTCCTAATTCATGGTCTGGGTGCTAAACAAGGAAGAATGCACAGGAATCCATGAGGGAGCAGAGTCTAAGGAGGGCGGGCGGAGGTGCCTGCAGAGGGTCTTGAAACACATGTCAACTGGTAAACCACCCAAGAATGTCATGTTCAAGATCCCTTGTACGAAAGAAAAGGATGTTACACTGCATGATTACAAAATTGTCATGTGATGATTGTGTGAGCAAGTGTTTATACCACAGGGACTGAAAAGATAATACCACCACACCAGCAAGGAGCCTGTCTACAGGTCTCGTCTAGAAAGTGCCTGTGGCCTGTCTTAATCAATAATGATGTACTGGGTCCAATAATTTCAAGGATGAATAAACCTGGCGGCTATAATAAAGCTGGGATGAGACCACGGCCTGGTAAATACAGAGTAGGGTACCCATGATCCAAACCCCAAGAGGCATGGACAAGGAAGCAGATAGTGTTAAGCTTTCGAATTCAGATAATCTTAAACTGACAAATATGGGTCAACCATGTTAGTTTTAATGAAAGAGCAGTCCCAAAGTTCAAGGCTGTGGAACAGTGTCCAAGCAACAGCTGTCCAAACACAGTTTTGGGTCAGGATACATGACTACAGAAATGCACAACTCACATTTCCACAGGAGAACATTGGAAGCCATGGGAAAGGGTTCGAGCACAATCCCTATGAACAGTTGGAGTTCAGGCAAAGCTACAAACTTGGAGCTATACAAAATGCAAAGGTAGTCAACATGCAGCGCAGTGATAACTACTGTTCTGACAGAGGTCGCTAACCCATTGATAGTAATGAGGAAGAGAGTAACAATCAGCACAGAATGCTGAGGGATGCTTTTCTCTTGGATTTGTGGGGAGCTAAGCAATGTAGCAACTCAGATCTGAAACAACTGTGGGGATAAAAACTGATGATAAAAAACCAGTTGTGAGCCTTGAAAGTCCCAGTCACAGAGGGTAAGCAAAACGAGATGACACCAAGTGGTGTCACACCCCATACGAGTGGTTTTTTTTAACTGCACTGTGATGCTAATGTTTAGAGAATGCTGTTCCTCAGAAACAAAATTTACAAAGATCCCTCTGAACCGAGAACCCAACATAATCGCCAGATTCTCACCCTTTAAAGTAATGTGCATAGCACATTAATGATGCTAATTGGTCAATAGCTATAAACTGACATTGGATTTGTTCCCGGTTTAAGGATTAGGATAATTACACTGCCTCTCCATTGTGAAGGAAAACATCTTCTGGTCAAATATGATTGAAGGCTCTGAGTAGATAGAGTCTATCAATCACATTCAGAGGTTTGACTAGCCAATTATGAATCAAATCCAGGCCTGGGGTCCTAACATGAGTCAAGAGCCTCAAGGAGTTCCCAGTCAGAGAAAATTTCATTATATAATTCAGACTTGGGAGGGATTAAGGCTAAGAGGATATCTTCACCTTGTCTTTTATGCAGTTGAAAGGTGGAGAGATAAGAAGAGGACGGCAAAATTGTTGCAACATGTTCAGCAAGAACTGACACACCTGTACAAATAGCACCACACAGGAGAAGACCCGGAGCAGTTGCTGATCTTCAGAAGTCCAGTAGACTATGGGGCTTGGCCCTCTCCTGGGATGAAGAGGCACTCCCAGAATGTCATCAGAGGTAGAACATAATTTCACATCAGTTGTGGCCTCTTTTAAACTAACATCTTTAAATTTTCAAGGGATACAGAAAAATAACACAATCTACATCATGTGCCTTCCGACTAACAGTCAGGTGTGTTTTGAAAACTTGCTTGGTCACATAGAGTGAGGTATGGGACTATGAAATACACCCAGTAAACAATAAATGGATGGATGTATGACTATTAATTTGCTTAAATGGCTTCATCTGCAGCAGCTGTAAAATGATTATTATTTCCTCTCCCTCCCCCCTCCATACACTGCATATTAAAAAAAACTTTTTTTCCCCCTTTAGTGGCAACATATTCACAGTGGTTAGGAGCACTATTTGTTCCTTATTACACTTTCCGATGATAATTGCATTTAGTTTTGTTGCAAGGCTGAGTTAGAGCCAATTTTCACTGCATCCATTCACTACTTTCATTTCTTCTGCACTTTTAAAAACACACTTTTGTATTCTGCAAGTGGATTCCTTGCATATTTCACTTTCTAGTTTCAAAACAATATACTACTCATAACCTGCAAAAGTCTTCTGTGACTCAAAGATATTTCAGAAGTTGTGAGTAATACAATGATACGAAACAAGACAGCTAAATATGCGCGCACGCACATGCACGGACGCACACGCATACACACACAATCTGCATACAGATTATGCTTCTTTACAGGAAGGAAGGGAAAGAAAATGAAGACTGTCTAATTCACTCCTTTCTGTACAAGAGTTGAGATTAAATTGGAAATAGTCGAGGTGATTTTTATTCCCAGTATGTATGAATATTGCTATTAAATGATAATGGGAAGAGACAAGATGTAAAACAAAAACCTATACAGGCAGTTTTCATAAGGACACCCACTTGTTTGTGTAACTACAGCGGAACGTACTCTACTGAGTCCCTCTAAAAGAATCCTGACGGTCCATGTGATGACTGGATGACAGGACTGAGGAGGAGCAAGTTCAAGTACTTTATTGGCAAACATATTTAGTTTTTATTTTAGTGACTGTATTAAATGAAGCACAGGGTTACAGAAAAAAAGGGAAGGAAGATTAGGGTATAATGTTCCATTGATAATGAGGTCATCGGATGTGGAGCAAAATTCAGAGAGGAAGAAAATCGGCTGTGCCGTTTCAAATGAACAATCTCAGTATTTGCTTTAAGTATTCTAGGGAAATGGTAGAAAACCTAAACCTAAATCCGGATGCCCAGACAGGGAGTTGAACACAAGACCACACTGTCTTACCACTGCATAAGCTCACTCTATAAGAGTTGCTGTAGTGAAATACACTGATTTCTAAGAAGTATAAGGGACTTGCCAAAGTTGTTTATGCCTACTGCTTATGTGTTCATCATCATGTCCAATAAAGTTGCACTTATGAGAACTGTCAGTCCACTGATTAGTTATAATTGTAATAAGGTCACCCAAAGTTTATAAGCATCAAGAGCATTCATGTTGAGTCCACATGAATTGCTTCCAATGGCATCTCCGATGTAATTCTTCATCGAAAGGAACAGACAGCACTGACATTTTCCCAATACCACTGTGAAATGTTTTAGCAATGGAGTGTCATGGTGGCAGTTTTCGTGTCACTTGTCTCTAACAGTGAATAAATCAAAATAAAATTCTTGGCACACTTCATACCAGAAACTGTTATTCTGTCACCACACAGCTTTTCAATATAGTGTTGTGTAATCTAGTACTGCATACAGAGTTGTACTATTACACCACAAGTCACACCTTTCAACATGATTTAATTGAAAATGCCATAGGTATTTTTGCATTTTAATTAGTATCAGTATATGCTACTTACAAGGGAACCTCCCCATCGCACCCCCTTCAGATTTAGTTATAAGTTGGCACAGTGGATAGGCCTTGAAAAACTGAACACAGATCAATCGAGAAAACAGGAAGAAGTTGTGTGGAACTGAAGAAAATAAATATACAAACTGAGTAGTCCATGCGAAAGATAGGCAACATCAAGGACAACGTGAGCTCAGGAGCACCGTGGTCCCGTGGTTAGTGTGAGCAGCTGTGGAACGAGAGGTCCTTGGTTCAAGTCTTCCTTCGTGTGAAAAGTTTAATTTTTTAATTTCAGACAATTATTATCTGTCCGTCCGATGCGAGGTAACTGCGCCGTAGTATGGGGATGCTACACCTAAACAAACATCGAAACACATGACGTCACTCGACTACAGCGCACGGAAGAGAGAGTATTCCTGCTAACGAGGCTCCCTGGCTGGCAGTTGACGGTTCGCTACTTTGGACGAGAGTGCATTAAATACGTGAGGTGTATTCCGTGGGCAATATGAATGCAGCAAATATAGCTCGCGACTTAAATAATAATAGTTCGGTTTTGCGGTGCGGTCGCAAAACACAGACACTAAACTTATTACAGTGAATAGAGACGTCAATGAACGAACGAACAGATCATAACTTTGTGAAAATAAAAAAAGTAAAGTTTTCGCTCGAGGGAAGACTTGAAATAAGGACCTCTCATTCCGCAGCTGCTCACGCTAGCCATGGGACCACGGCACTCCTGTGCTCAGAGCATCCTTGATATTGCCTATCTTATGCATGGACTACTCAGTTTGTATATTTTGCTTATTTTTTACATAGTTCCACACAACTTCTTCCTGTTTTCTCGATTGATCTGTGTTCAGTTTTTCAAGGCCTATCCACTGTGCCAACTTATAACTAAATCTGAGGGGGGTGCGATGGGGAGGTTCCCTTGTTAGAGAGCTACCTATAAGGAGGAGGATTGGGATATAATATACTGACAATGATCTCATTAGAGAGAGAGAGCACGATGTCGATTGATCCAGATATCATTTTTGAAGGACAAGTCTTTTTTAGCACCCAACAGCTTGTCTGTAGTACTGAGAGTGTTGTTGCTCAGATTTTTTATGTGTAAAAACTATTAATGAATATTTAACTGTTGCATTATGTGACAAAGATGTTAGTACAGACAGACGTGGATAATTGTTGATGTATTATAACACCTAACTCAAAAGAGAGGTAACAAAAATCAGTATTCAGTCAGTCACAAAAAACCTTGTGACTTAGATAAAATTCACATATTACTGAGTAGAATGGATACATGAGCTGAAAAGGCATTTAAGATTTTGCTATAAATATTATTTTTTGTTCTAAACACTACTAATCATTTTCTTTATTCCATTAGAACTCTGTAAACATTTGAGATATGTCTCAGACATACTACAATGTTTTTTCTTTTGGGTCGCTGTCAAGGGAACAGTATTCGTAAAATCACACTAAACACACAGATTATCATTTCTCTACAATTACATAAAACCACCAGCCTTTTAATGAGACTAAAATCAAGATATAAAACTTCCTGGCAGATTAAAACTGTGTGCCCGACCGAGACTCGAACTCGGGACCTTTGCCTTTCGCGGGCAAGTGCTCTACCAAATGAGCTACCGAAGCACGACTCACGCCCGGTACTCACAGCTTTTCTTCTGCCAGTATCTCGTCTCCTACCTTCCAAACTTTACAGAATCTCTCCTGCGAACCTTGCAGAACCAGCACTCCTGAAAGAAAGGATATAGCGGAGACATGGCTTAGCCACAGCCTAGGGGATGTTTCCAGAATGAGATTTTCACTCTGCAGCGGAGTGTGCGCTGATATCAGCGTCGGTCGGGCACACAGTTTTAATCTGCCTATTAGCGCACAATCTGCTGCAGAGTGAAAATCTCATTCTGGTAACATCCCCCAGGCTGTGGCTAAGCCATGTCTCCGCTATATCCTTTCTTTCAGGAGTGCTAGTTCTGCAAGGTTCGCAGGAGAGCTTCTGTAAAGTTTGGAAGGTAGGAGACGAGATACTGGCAGAAGTAAAGCTGTGAGTACTGGGCGTGAGTCGTGCTTCGGTAGCTCATTTGGTAGAGCACTTGCCCGCGAAAGGCGAAAGTCCCGAGTTCGAGTCTCGGTCGGGCACACAGTTTTAATGTGCCAGGAAGTTTCATATCAGCGCACACTCCGCTGCAGAGTGAAAATCTCATTCTGGATCAAGATATAGTTTGACTGCATGCAGGTGTAGTTTACTTCAGATGTTGACTCAGTTTTCCAGACAGATTGAAAGTAGGATAATGGAGATGTGCATTGGGAATAATAGTGTTTGTGGTCCTGGACTCACCAGAGGGTGTCCATAGTGTGTGCAGTGATAGTCTACAGACATATGAAGAAACAATGAAAATTTATTTTTATGCCGAAAGTTATCTGTTCCGTAAACCACAGACATCGCCGAGGTGGGGTAGCTTGTGTGCCTCAACAATACAGACAGCCATATCATTGGTGCAATCACAATGCAGGGGCATATAAGTGGAGAGGTGAGACAAATATTGTTCCTGAAGAAGGCAGTCTGGATGATTGACTGTTCTGGCCTTGCAACATCAGTCAATATGGCCTTGCTTTGCTGGTACTGCAAATGACTGATACAAAGGGTAAACTACAGCCATTATTTCTCCAGAGGGCATGCAGCTCTACTGTATGGTTAAATGACGATGGCGTCCTTCTGGGTAAAATATTCCCCGTTTGGACCTCCAGGATGATTTCCTAAAAAAAAAAAAAAAAACAGGCATTCTATTCTATGGACTGGAGAGTGCAATGATAAATCCCTTAATTGGGTCAGCATGTTAGAAAATTTAAAAATGGAAATGGATACATTAAAGTCAGATATAGAAAGTATTAGTGAATTTCAATGGCATGACGAAGAGGACTTTTGGTCAAGGCAGTAAAAGGTAATCGACACAAAATCAAATACGGGTAATGCAGGAGTAGGTCTAATAATTAATGAGAAAATAGGATAAGCTACTATAAATAGCACAATGAATGCATTATTGATGCCAAGAGAGACACAAAGGCAACATCCACCACAAAAGGATAAGTTAATGCTAACTAGCATCATAGATGAAGAGATTGAAAGAATGTAAGATGAGATAAAAGAAATTATTCATGTAGTTAAAGGAGAGAAAAATTGTAATGTGATGAGTTACTGGAATTTGGTAATAGGGAGAGGAAGAGAAGGAAAAATACTGTAGCAGGAGAATATGAACTAGAGGAAAGGAACGAAAGAGGAAACTGCCGGTAGAATTTTGCACTGAACATAATTTAATCATCAGGGGCAAATGTGGAATTTGACCATAATTTACTGGTTATGAACTGTAGATTAAAACTGAAGAATTTGCTAAAACATAGGAAATTAAGGAGATGGGACATGGATAAGCTGAAAGAATCACAGTTTAAGGAGAGTTTCAAAGCAAGCATCATGCAGCGATTGGCACAGGGGAAAGGAATACAGTAGAAGACAAATGGGTAGCATTGTGAGATAACGTAGCAAAGGCAGCAGATGATCAAATAGGTGAAAAGGCAAGACCTAGAAGAAATCACAGAAGATATTGAATTTAGTCAATGAAAGGAGAAAATATAAAAATATAGGGAAGGAAGCAGGAAAAAGGGAACACACACACATCTAAAAATTGAGACTGGCAGAAAGTGAAAAATGGTTAAGCAGAAGTGGCTAGAGGACAAATTTAAGTGTACAGAAGCACATATAACTAGGGGAAAGATAGATACTGTCTACAGAAAACTTAAAGACGCCTTTGGAGAAAAGAGAAGCAGCTATACAACTATCAAGAGCTCAGATGGAAAATCGGAACCAAGCAAAGAAAGGAAAGCTGAAAGGTGGAAGGAATATACAGAGGGGTAATACACAGGAAATTAACTTGAAGGCAATTATACAGGAAATGAAAAATGAAGTAGATGAAGAGAAGATGGAAGATTTGCTACTGCAAGAAGAATTTCACAGAGCATTGAAAGGCCAAAGCCAAAACAGGATCCCTGGAGTAGATGACATTCCCTGAGAACTGCTGATATCCTTGAGAGAGCCTGCCATGAGAGTGTAACCATCCCAATTCCAAAGAAGGCAGATATGAATATTACCAAACTGTCGTTGTTGTTGTTGTGGTCTTCAGTCCTGAGACTGGTTTGATGCAGCTCTCCTTGCTACTCTATCCTGTGCAAGCTTCTTCATCTCCCAGTACATCTACATCTACATCCATACTCCGCAAGCCACCTGACGGTGTGTGGCGTAGGGTACCCTGAATATCTCTATCGGTTCTCCCTTCTATTCCAGTCTCGTATTGTTCATGGAAAGAAGGATTGTCAGTATGCTTCTGTGGGGGCTCTAATCTCTCTGATTTTATCCTCATGGTCTCTTCGCGAGATATACGTAGGAGGGAGCAATACACTGCTTGACTCTTCGGTGAAGGTATGTTCTCGAAACTTTAACAAAAGCCCGTACTGAGCTACTGAGCGTCTCTCCTGCAGAGTCTTCCACTGGAGTTTATCTATCATCTCCGTAATGCTTTCGCGATTACTAAATGATCCTGTAACGAAGCGCACTGCTCTCCGTTGGATCCTCTCTATCTCTTCTATCAACCCTATCTGGTACGGATCCCACACTGCTGAGCAGTATTCAAGCAGTGGGCGAACAAGCGTACTGTAACCTACTTCCTTTGTTTTCGGATTGCATTTCCTTAGGATTCTTCCAATGAATCTCAGTCTGGCATCCGCTTTACCGACGATCAACTTTATATGATCATTCCATTTTAAATCACTCCTAACGCGTACTCCCAGATAATTTATGGAATTAACTGCTTCCAGTTGCTGACCTGCTATTTTGTAGCTAAATGATAAGGGATCTATCTTTCTATGTATTCGCAGCACGTTACACTTTTCTACATTGAGATTGAATTGCCATTCTCTGCACCATGCGTCAATTCACTGCAGATCCTCCTGCATTTCAGTACAAATTTCCATTGTTACAACCTCTCGATACACCACAGCATCATCTGCAAAAAGCCTCAGTGAACTTCCGATGTCATCCACAAGGTCATTTATGTATATTGTGAATAGCAACGGTCCTATGACACTCCCCTGCGGCACACCTGAAATCACTCTTACTTCGGAAGACTTCTCTCCATTGAGAATGACATGCTGCATTCTGTTATCTAGGAACTCTTCAATCCAATCACACAATTGGTCTGATAGTCCATATGCTCTTACTTTGTGCATTAAACGACTGTGGGGAACTGTATCGAATGCCATGCGGAAGTCAAGAAACACGGCATCTACCTGTGAACCCGTGTCTATGGCCCTCTGAGTCTCGTGGACGAATAGCGCGAGCTGGGTTTCGCACGACCGTCTTTTTCGAAACCCATGCTGATTCCTACAGAGTAGATTTCTAGTCTCCAGAAAAGTCATTATACTCTAACATAATATGTGTTCCAAAATTCTACAAATGATCGACGTTAGAGATATAGGTCTATAGTTCTGCACATCTGTTTGACGTCCCTTCTTGAAAACGGGGATGACCTGTGCCATTTCCAATCCTTTGGAACGCTACGATCTTCTAGAGACCTACGGTACACCGCTGCAAGAAGGGGGGCAAGTTCCTTCGCGTACTCTGTGTAAAATCGAACTGGTATCCCATCAGGTCCAGCGGTCTTTCCTCTTTTGAGCGATTTTAATTGTTTCTCTATCCCTCTATCGTCTATTTCGATATCTACCATTTAGTCATCTGTGCGACAATCTAGAGAAGGAACTACAGTGCAGTCTTCCTCTGTGAAACAGCTTTGGAAAAAGACATTTAGTATTTCGGCCTTTAGTCTGTCATCCTCTGTTTCAGTACCATTTTGGTCACAGAGTGTCTGGACATTTTGCTTTGATCCACCTACCGCTTTGACATAAGACCAAAATTTCTTAGGATTTTCTGCCAAGTCAGTACACAGAACTTTACTTTCGAATTCATTGAACGCCTCTCGCATAGCCCTCCTCACACTACATTTCGCTTCGCGGAATTTTTGTTTGTCTGCGAGGCTTTGGCTATGTTTATGTTTGCTGTGAAGTTCCCTTTGCTTCCGCAGCAGTTTTCTAACTCGGTTGTTGTACCACGGTGGCTCTTTTCCATCTCTTACGAGCTTGCTTGGCACTTACTCATCTAACACATATTGTACGATGGTTTTGAACTTTGTCCACTGATCCTCAACACTATCTGTACTTGAGACAAAACTTTTGTGTTGAGGCGTCAGGTACTCTGTAATCTGCTTTTTGACACATTTGCTAAACAGAAAAATCTTCCTACCTTTTTTAATATTTCTATTTACGGCTGAAATCATCGATGCAGTAACGGCTTTATGATCGCTGATTCCATGTTCTGCGTTAACTGTTTCAAATAGTTCGGGTCTGTTTGTCACCAGAAGGTCTAATATGTTATCGCCACGAGTCGGTTCTCTGTTTAACTGCTCAAGGTAGTTTTCAGATAAAGCACTTAAAAAAATTTCACTGGATTCTTTCTCCCTGCCACCTGTTATGAACGTTTGAGTCTCCCAGTCTATATCCGGCAAATTAAAATCTCCACCCAGAACTATAACATGGTGGGGAAATCTACTCGAAATATTTTCCAAATTATCCTTCAGGTGTTCAGCCACAACAGCTGCTGAGCCAGGGGGCCTATAGAGACATCCAATTACCATGTCTGAGCCTGCTTTAACCCTGACCTTCACCCAAATTATTTCACATTTCAGATCTCCATCAATTTCCTTCGATACTATTGCACTTTTTATCGCTATAAACACGCCTCCCCCTTCACTGTGCAGCCTGTCTCTGCGGTATACATTCCAATCTGAGTTTAGGATTTCATTACTGTTTACGTCTGGTTTCAGCCAACTTTCTGTCCCTAGTACTATATGGGCGTTGTGACCGTTTATTAATGAGAGCAGTTCTGGGACCTTTCTATAGACGCTCCTGCAGCTTACTATTAGCACATTAATATTGTTATTCCCTGTTGCATTTTGCCTACTCCTACCTTGCCGCGTCTCAGGTGGCGTCTTGTCGGGCCTAGGGAGGGAATTCTCTAACTTAAAAAACCCCCATGTGCACTCCACACATACTCCGCTACCCTAGTAGCCGCTTCCTGCGTGTAGTGCACGCCTGACCTATTCAGGGGGAGCCTACATTTCTCCACCCGATAGCGGAGGTCGAGAAATTTGCACCCCAGATCTCCGCAGAATCATCTGAGCCTTCCACTCGGCTCCAAACCAGAGGACCACGATCGGTTCTGGGAACGATACTACAAATAGTTAGCTCTGATTCCACCACGCGAGCGAGGCTTTCCCCCTTCACCAATTCCGCCAACCGCCTGTATGAACTGAGGATGACCTCTGAACCCAAACGGCAGGAGTCATTGGTGCCGACATGAGCAACAATTTGCAGTCGGGTGCACCCAATGCACTCTATTGCCGCCGGCAGGGCCTCCGCCACATCTCGGATGAGACACCCCGCCAAGCAGACAGAGTCAACACTGGCCTTCCTCTCCGACCTTTCCACTATTTCCCCAAGGGGCTCCATCACCCGCCTAACGTTGGAGCTCCCAGTTACTAATAAACCCCTCCCACCGTGTGCCTGCTCGGACCTTGCTGAAGGAGCGGCCACATGTCCACTCACAGACAGAGCGGGCGACGCCACACGGCCAGCCTCCACATTTACCCTCCACCACGTGCGCCACGAACGCCGCTGAACCCGCCACTCCCCTTGGGGAGAGGGTGGCCCAACCGCGCCCGGTACCCGCGAAGATGTTTCGACAGTAGGGACCGTGGGCGAAGCATGTAACACCTGGGGTGTACAACGCGACGCACCACTCTCTCCACTCCCGCTACACTCCGAGGCAGCAGCCTGAAGACGGCTGACCGCGGCCATCAACATGCTCAGCTGTTCGCGAATAGTGGCCAGCTCCTCCTGCATCCGTACACAGCAGTCACACATCCTATCCATCCTAAGAAATCAATTTACTGTAGAGTACCTACTGCAGCCTACATCATTCTGAATCTGCTTAGTGTATTCATCTCTTGGTCTCCCTCTTAGATTTTTACCCTCCATGCTGCCCTCCAGTGCTAAATTGGTGATCCCTCAATGTCTCAGAACATGTCCTACCAACCGATCCCTTCTTCTAGTCAAGTTGTGCCACAAACTCCTCTTCTCCCCAATTCTATTCAATACCTCCCCATTAGTTATGTGATCTACCCATCTAATCTGCAGCATTCTTCTGTAGCACCACATTTCAAAAGCTTCTATTCTCTTCTTGTCCAAACTATTTATCGTCCACGTTTCACTTCCATACATGGCTACACTCCATACAAATACTATCAGAAACGACTTCCTGACACTTAAATCTATACTCGATGTTAACAAATTTCTCTTCTTCAGAAACGATTTCCTTGCCATTGCCAGTCTACATTTTATATCCTCTCTACTTCGACCATCATCAGTTATTTTGCTCCCCAAATAGCAAAACTCCTTTACTACTTTAAGTGTCTCATTTCCTCATCTAATTCCCTCAGCATCACCCGATTTAATTTGACTACATTCCATTATCCTCGTTTTGCTTTTGTTGATGTTCATCTTATATCCTCCTTTCAAGACACTGTCCATTCCGTTCAACTGCTCTTCAAAGTCCTTTGCTGTCTCTGACAGAATTACAATGTCATCGGCAAACCTCAAAGTTTTTACTTCTTCTCCATGGATTTTAATTCCTACTCCGAACTTTTCTTTTGTTTCATTTACTGCTTGCTTAATATACAGATTGAATCACTTCGGGGAGAGGCTACAACCCTGTCTCACTCCCTTCCCAACCACTGCTTCCCTTTCATGCTCCTCGACTCTTGTAACTGCCATCTGGTTTCTGTACAAATTGTAAATAGCCTTTCACTCCCTGTATTTTACTCCTGCCACCTTCAGAATTTGAAAGAGAGTATTCCAGTCAAAACTGTCAAAAGCTTTCTCTAAGTCTACAAATGCTAGAAATGCAAGTTTGCCTTTCCTTAATCTTTCTTCTAAGATAAGTCGTAGGGTCAGTATTGCCTCACATGTTCCAACATTTCTACGCAATCCAAACTGATCTTCCCCAAGGTCGGCTTCTACCAGTTTTTCCATTCGTTGTAAAGAATTAGAGTTAGTATTTTGCAGCTGTGACTTATTAAACAGACAGTTAGGTAATTTTCACATCTGTCAACTCCTGCTTTCTTTGGGATTGGAATTATTATATTCTTCTTGAAGTCTGAGGGAATTTCGTCTGTGTCATACATCTTGCTCACCAGATGGTAGAGTTTTGTCAGGACTGGCTCTCCCAAGGCTGTCTACTCCCAGGGCCTTGTTTCGACTTAGGTCTTTCAGTGCTCTGTCAAACTCGCAGTATCATATCTCCCATTTCATCTTCATCTACCTCCTCTTCCATTTCCATAATATTGTCCTCAAGAACATCGCCCCTGTATAGACCCTCTATATACTCCTTCCACCTTTCTGCTTTCCCTTCTTTGCTTAGAACTGGGTTTCCATCTGTGCTCTTGATATTCATAAAAGTGGTTCTCTTCTCTCCAAAGGTCTCTTTAATTTTTCTGTAGGCAGTATCTATCTTACCCCTCATGAGATAAACCTCTACATCCTTGCATCTGTCCTCTAATCATCTCTGCTTAGCCATTTTGCACTTCCTGTCGATCTCATTTTTGAGACGTTATATTCCTTTTTGCCTGCTTCACTTACTGCATTTTTGTATTTTCTCCTTTCATCAATTAAATTCAATATTTCTTGTTACCCAAGGATTTCTACTAGCCCTCGTCTTTTAACCTACTTGATCCTCTGCTGCCTTCACTATTTCATTCCTCAAAGCTACCCATTCTTCTCCTACTGTATTTCTTTTCCCCATTCCTGTCAATTGTTCCCTTATGCTCTCCCTGAAACTCTGTACAACCTCTTGTTCTTTCAGTTTATCCAGGTCCCATCTCCTTAAATTCCCACCTTTTTGCAGTTTCTTCAGTTTTAATCTACAGTTCATAACCAATAGATTGTGGTCAGAGTCCACATCTGCCCCTGGAAATGTCTTACAATTTAAAATCTGGTTCCTAAATCTCTATCTTACCATTATATAATCTATCTGAAACCTTTTAGTATCTCCAGGGTTCTTCCATGTATACAACCTTCTTTCATGATTCTTGAACCAAATGTTATACTCTGTGCAAAATTCTACCAGGCGGCTTCCTCTTTCATTTCTTACCCCCAATCCATATTCACCTACTACGTTTCCTTCTCTTCCTTTTCCTACTGTCGAATTCCAGTCACCCATGACTATTAAATTTTCATCTCCCTTCACTACCGGAATAATTTCTTTTATCTCCTCATGCATTTCATCAATTTCTTCATCATCTGCGGAGCTAGTCGGCATATAAACTTGTACTACTGTAGTACGTGTGGCCTTCGTGTCTATCTTGGCCACAATAATTCGTTCACTATGCTGTTTGTAGTAGCTTACCCGCACTCCAATTTTTTTATTCATTATTAAACCTACTCCTGCATTACCCCTATTTGATTATGTATTTATAACCCTGTATTCACCTGAACAAAAGTCTTGTTCCTCCTGCCACCGAACTTCACTAATTCCCACTATATCTAACTTTAACCTATCCATTTCCCTTTTTAAATTTTCTAACCTACCTGCCCGATTAAGGGATCTGACATTCCACGCTCCGATCCGTAGAACGCCAGTTTTCTTTCTCCTGATAATGACGTCCTCCTGAGTAGTCCCCGCCCGGAGATCCGAATGGGGGACTATTTTACCTGCAGAATGTTTTACCCAAGAGGACGCCATTATTATTTAATCATACAGTAAAATTGCATGCCCTCGGGAAAAATTATGACTGTAGTTTGCCCCTGCTTTCAGCCGTTCGCAGTACCACGACAGCAAGGCCGTGTTGGTTAGTGTTACAGGGCCAGATCAGTCAATCATCCAGACTGTTACCCCTGCAGCTACTGAAAAGGCTGCTGCCCCTCTTCAGGAACCACACGTTTGTCTGGTCTCTCAACAGATACCCCTCCATTGTGGTTGCATCTACGGTACGGCTATCTGTAGCGTTGAGGCACACAAGATTACCCACCAACGGCAAAGTCCATGGTTCATCAGTTTAATAAATAATGGTTGGAAAATAATGACACAAACTATTTACAGCAGAATGGAAAAACTGCTAGAAGTTAACCTCGGAGAAGATCAGTTTGGTTTCTGGAGAAATGCTGGGACACACAAGGCAATATTGACTCTACAACTTATCTGAGAAGACAGGTTAAAGAAAGGCAAACCTATCTCCATAGGTTTTGTAAAATTAGAGAAAGCTTTTGGCAATGATGACTGAGGTACCTATTTGGGAATAAAAAAACTCATGATGGATGAAGTAGAGAGGATATAAATGTAGACTGGCAATAGGAATAAAATCGTTTCTGAAGATGAGAAATTTGTTAACACCAAATATAAATTTAAGTGTTAGGAAGTCTTTTCTGAAGGCATTCGTCTGTAATGTAGCCTTGTATCAAGGTGACACGTGGACAATAAGCAGTTCACACAAGAAGAGAATAGAATCTTTTGAAGTGTGGTTCTATAGAAGAATGATTAATATTGGTACAATAAGCAGGTTCAAATGGATGCAGGTTGCAGTAGTTAACATGTTAAGGCTTGCACAAAATAGCATAGTGTGGAGAGCTGCATCAAACCAGTCTTTGGACTGAAGACTAAAACAATGTAAGTTATCTTGTTCAAACTGTATATCAACATAACAACCATTGTATAATAGGTACCAACAGAACGAAGCAGTGAAGCTGTTAACACACGAACCTCCTATTCAGGAGGATGGAGATTACTCTGTCCGACTATACTGATTTAGCTTTTCCTAAATCATTTCAGGCGAATTCTGAGACAGTTCCTTCAGCAAGGCTATGGCCAACCACCTTTCCTTCCTTCATAAAAACATTGTTACCTATTCTATGAATATGTACATTTTAAATCCCTATTTTCATTGTATTATGACGACAAATGGAATACAATTATCAGATGAACCCTGGATGGATGGATGGATGGATGGATGGATGGATGAATGAATAAATAAATAAAAAAATTTCTCCAATACAGACTTTCTAACATAAGAGCTGAAGGGCTCCCTAGCAGTACAACACTTTTAGTATATACAAGAGTTCTTCACAGTACTTTTGGAGCATTTATCTGCATTGTGTTGCTTATCAGAACATTCTTCAGACAGTGCTTTCAAACATGTATATTTCTCTGTATTTAAGTAAACGTTTGTTGTGGAAACAGATGTTTATCTAGACTGAGTGGATATATTTGTAAGAATGACAAAGAATAGGAAAAGGTCAATGCAATGTCTAAAGACTGTTGCGAGATCAGTGAAACATTGAAGCAGTGCTATGTGCTTATTGTGTGAATGTGCATAACCCATTAAAGAGTAGGCCTATGGGGGAAATGCAAGTTAGTAAGACAATCATTTAAAAGTCAAAAACGAGCAATAAGGATAAAGAGAGGCTTTATCAACAAGGTACTTGGCTGGAATATTTTATAGAATTTAAAAGTATGACTCCTGTATGATTACAAACAAACAATCACACACAAACACACAAATGTGTGTGTACCTGAAATTTCTGAGAGAATTTCCAGTTTTCAACAGCCACATCCATAATTATGGAACTAGAAATATGAATGATTTTAAAGGTGAAGTACATAGCAAGGCCCAACTATCAAAAGAGAATGCTCTATTAGACTGAACTAATATTCACATGAAGTATACTTCTTTTGTCACTCCTCTATATTTTTATTGTTTCAGTGCAATTAGGTACCCAGCAAACTTTTGATATAATCCCTGCAAAGAGTGGTATCAATGATGTAACTTGCGTGTGTAAGATGGGTGCAGAGTACAAAATGATGAAAGTAAGAGTAAACATTAACATTATTATTACTATTAGCACGGTAAATCGTGCAAATCTGCAGGCCCAACAGCTACCCCCCCCCTCTGCCCCCCCAAAAAAAACACCTATTCACTAACTTCATCATGAAAGGATTCAGAAAGATGTTAGTAGCTGTCCTGTCAATAAAAAAATGACTGAAAAAAGAAGGAAATTTTGTGACAGAGCAATCAATGGATGATTAATGGATGTCACAAACAAAGGACACATGACCGAAATGATTTCCAGTCACTGTCATTCGCAACAAACCTAAGGGAAGCCTTTCTATGTTATGGTGCTCACTAAGAAGGTATCCTATGTTCAAATCAGTTTCAATGAGTATCCGTTATTGTATGTAACAACAGATCTGACTAGATAAATACCGTGTAATTTCGTTTGAGCTTCTGAATTTAGAATTATATTTGTCTGCAGTTTCTAAATTTCAACTTCTTTGCATGTCAGATTTCAATCATTTATCTGGAAAATATGCAAATTGCTTAGAACTTTATACACTCCTGGAAATTGAAATAAGAACACCGTGAATTCATTGTCCCAGGAAGGGGAAACTTTATTGACACATTCCTGGGGTCAGATACATCACATGATCACACTGACAGAACCACAGGCACATAGACACAGGCAACAGAGCATGCACAATGTCGGCACTAGTACAGTGTATATCCACTTTCGCAGCAATGCAGGCTGCTATTCTCCCATGGAGACGATCGTAGAGATGCTGGATATAGTCCTGTGGAACGGCTTGCCATGCCATTTCCACCTGGCGCCTCAGTTGGACCAGCGTTCGTGCTGGACGTGCAGACCGCGTGAGACGACGCTTCATCCAGTCCCAAACATGCTCAATGGGGGACAGATCCGGAGATCTTGCTGGCCAGGGTAGTTGACTTACACCTTCTAGAGCACGTTGGGTGGCACGGGATACATGCGGACGTGCATTGTCCTGTTGGAACAGCAAGTTCACTTGCCGGTCTAGGAATGGTAGAACGATGGGTTCGATGACGGTTTGGATGTACTGTGCACTATTCAGTGTCCCCTCGACGATCACCAGTGGTGTACGGCCAGTGTAGGAGATCGCTCCCCACACCATGATGCCGGGTGTTGGCCCTGTGTGCCTCGGTCGTATGCAGTCCTGATTGTGGCGCTCACCTGCACGGCGCCAAACACGCATACGACCATCATTGGCACCAAGGCAGAAGCGACTCTCATCGCTGAAGACGACACGTCTCCATTCGTCCCTCCATTCACGCCTGTCGCGACACCACTGGAGGCGGGCTGCACGATGTTGGGGCGTGAGCGGAAGACGGCCTAACGGTGTGCGGGACCGTAGCCCAGCTTCATGGAGACGGTTGCGAATGGTCCTCGCCGATACCCCAGGAGCAACAGTGTCCCTAATTTGCTGGGAAGTGGCGGTGCGGTCCCCTACCCCACTGCGTAGCATCCTACGGTCTTGGCGTGCATCCGTGCGTCGCTGCGGTCCGGTCCCAGGTCGACGGGCACGTGCACCTTCCGCCGACCACTGGCGACAACATCGATGTACTGTGGAGACCTCACGCCCCACGTGTTGAGCAATTCGGCGGTACGTCCACCCGGCCTCCCGCATGCCCACTACACGCCCTCGCTCAAAGTCCGTCAACTGCACATACGGTTCACGTCCACGCTGTCGCGGCATGCTACCAGTGTTAAAGACTGCGATGGAGCTCCGTATGCCACGGCAAACTGGCTGACACTGACGGCGGCGGTGCACAAATGCTGCACAGCTAGCGCCATTCGACGGCCAACACCGCGGTTCCTGGTGTGTCCGCTGTGCCGTGCGTGTGATCATTGCTTGTACAGCCCTCTCGCAGTGTCCGGAGCAAGTATGGTGGGTCTGACACACCGGTGTCAATGTGTTCTTTTTTCCATTTCCAGGAGTGTATGTTACAAAGGGCCACATTAGCCCAATGTGTGGCCCCTGCTGACATCAAGCAGGCCTAATACATTTCTGTGAAAGTACAGTAGCAAAGTCAAAGGAATACATGTCATTCTACAACATCAATGATGCCAAGCATTAGATGATGACATAACTTGCATAACAGAACTTTCAAGTGGATAAAAAAACCTCACAAAGTTACCCTATCACATAAACACAAACTCTAAGAAAATGAGTACCAGTATCTCAAAAAGTTCTTTTTCTAGCTTTCAGCCTAGTGAAGTCCTCTATCACATCTTGGAAATCAAGAGAACTGGTCACCTCCTGCTCAAATGATAACAAGGCAAGAGTGGAAATGTGTTGCTCTTGCATTGTAGCACACAATTTGTTCTTGATAAGAGTTAGTATGAAGATACCCTCTCAGCCTCACAATTCATGACTTAGCAATCATTACATGTGGAATAACATCAGCAAGCTCATTTTCAAAGACTAATTCATGTAATTCAAACAGTCAAATGTTGGCAGCCTGTTCTTTGAGGAAACACTTCAAATACTCACGAAAATGAAGAATTTCAAAATGAAAACTGTATTCAACAAGATCACCTCAACATTTTTCACAAAGTTTTGACATTTCCGTTACGAGTTATCTAGCTTCTTGCTTCACTAGAAAATATTAAACACAAGTCTCATGCACTATGTTCAATCTTGTATTTTTAAAACTGATTTACGCTAATTCATTAAAACGAAGGATGTAACAAAGAAATTTGTTTCAGATTTTATCTTATGATGATGACTGCACCTTGTATCATTTTTTTTGGACAGTTAGCTGAGATTTTGATCGGAGTGGAACCCTCCGCCCTCTCTATGCCCAGCTGGAGGCCTGAGTCTACAGCCCTTCTAAGTCCCCACACCCCCTTTAATATTTGTTCTTAGCACATTTAACATAAAAAGTACGAGACATGCCAAGAGCATCACAGATAACTTCAAGCATATATACAAAAATGTACATCACTCAGTTTCTGTTGACATGGATAGGACAGTAAACTGACCTGTGGCCTTCTCAATGGGTTCATCTCACCATACACCTTAGTGACTTAGGGAACTACATAGCGCAGTGCATTTACAGTGCATGTAGCAATATGGATATCAGTCTACATGTATGTCGTGTGGCATAACTGACAAACATTATGCTTGCACGTTTTCTATCAAAATAAATTACATTTAGTACTTCATATCAACAATTAAATCATTCAGCAGTGCCACACTATGCAAATATGCATTTATAGCTGACAGGCAATAAAATGTGTAGTTAATGCATTTCTTTAGAAAAATGTTATTTTTGGGGTATTGTGAGAGCCAATATGGGAGCATTCAAATCTCACACACTAAGTTCACTTTACACTGAGTAAATTTACTCATTAGACAGTTACACAACATTTGCTTTACATTATCCTATCAGCATTCACTTGGAACTAGGGGATGAACATTAGGAGAACGTAACCCAGAATGGTCAAACAAGGATTAAGAGTAACATACCTCCCATCACTCTACCAGTTATCTACTTGGCATATTACAGAATTACTCTACTTCCACACACAACACGTACTTCTTCCAACAATAATAGAGTATATGGGGTATTAGTATCTAAAGAACTGAAACAACTCAACGTCTATTTTTCCCATTAACAAAATATAAAATATGGTCTGAGGCAAGCACATCGCGGAGTAGTAAACTTTCCAGTACAATAGAAGTTTTTTTTCCCCAGCAGCACTGTGAAGTTACAATACGGCTACCACATGAATTGCTTTACTTCATATACTTAATTACTTCTATCAGCAGTTTCATACACAGCAATTGTAGACGTTATTTCTTTCATATTATCCTGTAAATTACGTCATGCTGTTGTCAATGTTCGTACAAATTAAGCTGGTGCTGCCACATCAAAACAAGACTACTGTTTATGATTTATAAATTGAAGATGTACTCACCTGACAAGTCGTGCTGTCAGTGACGCCACAAACTATGCGCTGAATGCCTTCCACCCAAACTTTTAGTTCCATCCTCCCTTATTCCCAAACAAAACAAAAAATTAATGCCCCCCTCGGGCTACATACATTCGCTTGAGCGCAATATCCTGGGCTCATCTTCATTACTACTACCCTGCCACAGTAAAATTGATAGCCACTAATATAACGCCTTCATGTTATGTGTAACTGTGTCGATAAACAATCACAGAACGCAGAACATAGTTACATCAGGCACTTGGGCATTTAAATAGAACACACGATACAGATTGTAAATAAAAAATAAAACCCGCTTATTCTTGATGCACAGCCATATTACACATATTTGCTTTAAACTGTCGACGCCATAGCTCCACACAACTATTCAACGCTCAGCAAGATGTTGTCCTCACTTCCACTGCCCTCAAACCAAAACAATGTTCATCAATAGTGACACAACGCCTGAACAGAATCTCTTTCAGTCCCTTAAGCTCATTGGATCTCTCAGGCTTTGTGTACTAAATGCCATAGGTGAGTGTTCCAATATATTGACCATGTGTTTACCCTAGTAAGTCAAACAGTGGTGTTTACTTCAGTTCTCAAGAAATGCTGTTTTCATGTCATATGAAGTAGCTGCACTGAACTCTGATACCGTAATATTAGTTATGTCAATCAACACAACGGGCGTCTTGTTTGTAGATAAACAATACAACAACAAAAAAACTACTATGGATTTTGCTCTTGAACCGCAGATAACCGCTTTTATTTATTTATTCATTTAGCGATCATATCACCTCTGAGGTGTCTTCACATGCACCCCTTGGTATGCCTTCCGTTCAGGGATTTGTGTACCTCGGTTGTATACCACCACTTCATTTCAACTGAGCATTGATTTCAGTATGAAGAATGAGAGGATAAGTCAGTCACCTAATACACTAAAGAGTGGCTTCAGTTAAATGAACGAATACGTGGTTCAACTGACAGACTAGTTTAACATGAAAAGAAAGAAAAATAATTCACTAAGTATGCAAAACTGCAGTGGACTGTGTCGTCTGTTTTCATTTGGTTGCTCCCACAGACTGGTTTCGTGCAAATGAATGAATAAATAGTTCAACCAGGAAGTAAAGCTGGTTTTCCACATTCAACAAAAGTGACGCCACAGCAAGTGACATGACGACTGATAGACCAATGGCAACATGTACTGCTGTTTCCACAATGTCTTGTGAAAACCATTGTGGCACTGAAAGTCTCTTCAGGTTTCCTGCCAGCAGCGAACCCGAAGACTTTCAAGACTTATTACGCCGGGAAAACGTACGAATTCGCATAGTGGCACTGTTTCCTACATGGTGTCAGATGGGATAATTCGTGCAGTGAATGAATGTCATGTGACTAGGGACTACATTAGGGTACACCGTTAGCCGGGTGCAAGTATTTCGATTTGACGCCACTTCGGCGACTTCTGCGTCGATGGGGATGAAATGATGATGATTAGGACAACACAACACCCATTCCCTGAGCGTAGAAAATCTCCGACCCAGCCAGGAATCGAACCTGGGCCCTTAGGATTGACATTCTGTCGCGCTGACCATTCAGCTACTGGGGGCGGACATTCGTGCAGTCATTAGCGTTTTCATTCAGGTTATGGTATCAGACCTAAGCAAAGACTCGAATAAGAAGAAGAGTAAGCATAAATGTCGGATTTGGAAGTGCAGTTTACTCACAAATAACACAGTGGCATAAAACAAGTAATGATCGTAACACCCATAAACGAAGCCCAATATGTGAAACACTTTTGGATCACACAAAATTATTTCGAGTACCTGTAGAACTGTTGTTTGCGGCCTATTAACAAATTCTTTACTGACATTAAAGATGCAATGCTGACCCAGGTAAAACGAGAAGTGACACTTCTTTTTTTTGCGTTTGGCGATTATTTCTTTCCAGTATTTAGATTTTTACCACATTTTTAAAAGTACGATTTCAAAGTTTTCTGTGAGGAGTGGGATGCTATTTGCCACGCCCTAAAGACTGATTTATACGCCAATATTTTCACTCTTGTACCCTACATCAGTTAAATATGACGAAATATTTAATTTATTCTATACAGGTTTTGGAGCTATACTTTGTACAAGTGGACTAAAAGACACTGTAATATACTTGATTTCCTTTATTAAAAGCCACACCCCGTCTGAAATAACCTTTGTGAAATTCACTGGGCAAATATTTAAAAAGCACTGAAGTTTCAAGTACTAAAATCTTATTATCTGAATATACCGCTAGTATTGCATTAATTTTCACCAATTTTAGGATAAAGTGAGCTGCTGTGAACCCATAAATCACGTTTCACTAATTAAATAATACTTGCTTACTCACAAACAAGTTTTATCCTTGCATTGTGTAACAGGAACATCGTTTATTTCACCATGCAAATTAACCATTATGTACTCATAACCACAATGACAAAAACTTTATAGACTAAAGCAACACATTCTACCATTATAGTGTGATAAACCATAATCAAAACAATGTGTTTTGAAGGCGTCCTTAATGTGATGATTTTGTCAAACAGCTTGAGGCCGTCCCTAGTGTGGGGTCCCAGATGTGGGGAGCCAGGGGATGTGCAGCACATTCCATATATCTCATAATCGGTCGCCCTGTGTACTGACTGCGCTGATGTTGAACCCTTACCCGTGGTCGATTAGAAGGTCGCTCCAAGGAGAGGAAGGCAGCGAAAGATTTTCAGAGGGGGACCGATTGGAGGGCCACCCCAGTTCATCTGACGAACGGGTTTCTGGAGCAATCTGTGAGTGACGAAGTCCCTGAGCCAGATAAAGTCGCCCGCCCTGCTCCAGAAAAAGCCTCTCAGCCCTGAAGGTTTGGGCATTCATGGAGGGTGGGTTTGCTATTAGTTGGGAGCTCGAATATTGGGAACGTGTGGGGCCTCTTGTGGATATGTCTGCCAAGGAGGCGAAGAAATATAATGAATACTCTATTAGCATGCTGGGAGGAGTCATGCTGAATGTGGGGAGAGTACTTCAGGACGCCATGAAGTACTCAGGTTGCAGTCAACTGCAGGTGGTGGCTCACATCGGAGCTAACGATGTGCGTCAGTATGAATTGGAAGAGATTCTCTCTGGTTTTGCGCAGCTTACTGGAGTAATAAAGACTGCCAGTCTTGCTTGCGAGATGAAGGCGGAACTCACCATCTGCAGCATCGTCATCAGAACCGATTGTGGTTCTTCAGTAAATAGCCGAGTGGAGGGTCTGAATACGAAGCTCAGATGGCTCTGCGAACGTGTAGACGGCAGATTCCTTGACGTGTGCTACAGGAATGGCGGGTTTTCAGGTTCCGCTTGATAGGTCAAGGGCCCACTACACACTGGGAACAGCTACACGGGTAGCATTGGCTGTGTGGAGGGGACTGGGCAGTTTTTTTATGTTAGAAGGTCTCAGGAAACTACAGAATGGTCATCAGTCCAAAAGAATGCAGGACAAACACGAGAAAGTACATCTAGAAACAATCGGTATTGTAGTTGTAAACTGTTGTAGCGGTGCTGAAAAAGAACCAGAGCTCCAAGCACTAAAAATAAGCACTGAAGCTCCAACTGTTATAGGTATGGAAGGCTGGTTAAAGCCACAAATAAGGTCAGGTAAAATTTTTACAAATACCTAACAGTGCTGAGAAAGGACAGATTAAATGCATTTGGTGGTGGAGTGTTTATTGCTGTCAGAAGTAGTTTACTTTGTAGTGAAATCGAAATAGATTGTTCCTGTGAGTTAGTATGTGTAGAGGTCACACTTGACAACCGGAACGATTTATTAATTGATTCCTTTTAGGTAGGCTGAAAACGTGGTCCAAAATTGTATTGAATGCATTCTCAGAAAATTATTTTGGACAATTAGTTCAGGATCCCTCTCAAAGGTCTACGAAAACGTACTTGACCTCTTAGCAAAATAAATAAATAAATAAATAAAATAAAATAATTCTGAGCAAATAGGGAGCATCAGGACAGACACAGAGATTAAGGACCACAAGGTTGTTGTAGCGAGACTGAACGCCGAAACTTCCCCAGCCAGGAAAAAGAAATTCAAAATACATCTATGTAAAAAAGCAGATAAAAATTCCCTTGAAGCTTTCGTAAGAGACAGTCCCCACTCCTTCTAACCTGAATATGTAAGTGTAGACCAAATGTTGTTTAAAATCAAAGAAATAGTATGGACAGCATACGACAGATATACAACGAATAAATTAATAAGACATGATACTGATCCACCATGGAATACTAAACAAATCAGAACATTATTGCAGAAGCAACGAAAGCATGCCAAATTTAAAAGAACGCAAAGCCCTCATGATTGGTGAAGTTTTATAGAAGCGCGAAATGTAGCGCGATCTTCAATGCGAGATGCTTTTAATAGTTTCCGCAAGGAAGCTCTGTCTCGAAATCTCGCAGAAAATCCAAAGAGATTCTGGTCGTATGTAAAGTACACCAGCGGAAAGACACAATCAATAACGTCACTGTGCAATAACAGTGGTGATGTTACTGACGACACTGCCACTGAAGCAGAATTACTAAATACGGTTTGTCGAAGTTTCTTCACCAAAGAAGATGAAGCAAATATTCCAGCATTCGAATCAAGAACAACTGCCAACATAAGTAACTTACTAGATATTTTCGGTGTAGCAAAGCAATTATTCAAAATGACAGTCACAATCGCATTATTTATTTTGCCGCCAACCGGTTTCAACCCTCGATGGGGTCATCTTCAGGGCAATTTACACCATTTGGTCGCTCGCTGGAGTCGTCACTTGCCCTGAAGATGACCCCATCGCGGGTTGAAACCGGTTGGCGGCAAAATAAATAATGCGATTGTGATTTACACCATTTGGTCGCTCGCTGGGGTCGTCTCTTGCCCTGAAGATGACCCCAATCGCGGGTTGAAACCGGTTAGCGGCAAAATAAATAATGCGATTGTGATTGTCATTTTGAATAATTGATTATAAGTAAATTAATCGCTGTTTATCTCCATACAACTATGTTGTCTAAAAATGTAGCAAAGCAACTTAAGTCACTTAATAAAGGCAAGGCCTCCAGACCTGACTGTATACCAACCAGGTTCCTCTCAGGGTATGCTGATGTAATAGCTGCATATTTAGCAGTCATATACAAGCGATCGCTCATTGAATGATCCATGCCTAAAGATTGGAAGGTTGCACAAGTTACACCAATACCCAAGAAAAGAAATAGGAGCAATCCGCCGAATTACAGACCCATATCGCCAACATCGATTTGCAGTAGGATTTTGGAACATATACTGTGTTCAAACATTATGAGTTATCTCGAAAAAAAACCAAAAAACGATTTCTCGACAAACAGGCAACAGAGATACGTAAAATATCGTTTTTGTGTAACACAACTAACTCTTTATTCTCACAAAATAATGAGTGCTATTGACAGGCGATGTCAAATTGATTACATATTTTTAGATTTCCAACAATCTTTTGACACTATACCTCACAAGATATGAGAGAGGGCGACTCACTCTCTCAGTATTTCTCATATTCAAGGCTACTCTTTAATGTTGGTTTTACACCCAAGACATTCATATGAGACTACAGTAAGTTATCAACATGAAGAGGCACTGATGGGAGCATATACATTGTTAACGCATGTGGGATATTTGTGGTGTCTCTACTTTGGATAGTATTTTCTGGAGCTGAGAATATGCAGGCAGTTTTGTCATTTAACAGTAGATCCTTCAGTGGTTATGTGGACCTCGGAAGCAACGTTCAACTATTAGGGAAAGGAACATCTAAAAGCATTTAATGGGGTCATAATCTGGTCCCTAGAATTTTTTGCACTGGTGTGCAGACAATCCTTTCGTCCGAAACATGAAAAAACTGCCTACCTGCACCTACCCCTCAGACGTCTCTAGTCACAGCAGGGGCAGGGACGCAATTGAAATTTAGATCGCCCGGACAAAGTGTTCCGATAATGTCGTAAACACCCTTTGTCAACAGGGTTGGCGGCCATAAAAATTCTCGAATTTCCACGATCATTGTGGACCGGATGTTACAGAGTAAGCCACCAGGTGGAGTCGTCCCTCTGCCAGCTGAGTTTTTTGGGAATCCTCACTCCTTCGAAAGAATTTTAGAATGGAAAGCAACATTTACGGCAACCCTGAAATGGTCTATGTTGGGACACAAAAGCACTTCTTTTAGTTTAGCCCTTGACAGGCACGCTATCACGTTCGTCCCATCCAGTTAATGATCTCTGTGATAAATCTGTTGTTTGCTTTATGGCTAAATGAAAACTCAAAAACACGCTGCCTAAAGTAGCCATGGAAAAAACCAAGTCGGGAACACAACGTCTTCTCCTCTCTGCATGGGAATTTACAAGTCAGTGATTGGCTGCTTCTCCAGAAAAGAGAAGAGTATTGTTAACTTTGATTCGGATTGGCCAATGGGCAGAAGCAGACGAGTTAGAGGGGAGACATGGAGCTAGTGGAGTCTTGTGATTGGCACAAAACCCTTGTGGGGGTGGTTGTGTGAGTTCTCTTGTGAAGTTTAGCGAGGTTTGATGGAAAGTGAGGAGAGGAGAAATGGGGGTCTTCTAATTCAGATCCAGACTGGAGAGGATTCTAGTCTTGACACTTGTTATGAGTGGGTTGCACTTGGGACTCTCGTCCTGAGCATGGCTTCGGACTGCCATTGGTCTTGACTGGGAAGCCTGTAGGGAAGACTTAGCTGTCCTGATGGTTTAGACCACAGTCATTTCACGCAATTCACTGTGCCGAGGGCAAACTTATTAATGTCAGGTCTGCTGCCTTGACGTTTGATCTCCTTGTGCGCACTATAAGTGAGTCAAATTGGTCCATGGTGTAAACCGTGAATAGGAGTGTCACACAATGGAATCTGCCGAGATTTCAGGGCTCCATTAGAGAGTGATTGCAATACATCTGTCAGATCGCCAGCCACAACTTCACATATTTCGTGCCTGCTATAACGAATTAAAGGCGCTGCACATCGCTACTCTGCAGACGCTTGCACCACGACCATCACCTGAGACAGCGCTGAACATCGAGAAGGGGGTACTGTACTGTTACTCTTGCCTGTTAGGGCGAACAGAATCAGTCTCGTCACTTGTTCTCAGCTGTACCAACGTAGTATAACTTCTGTGCAGAATAAATCCATCAAAGTCTCTCCAGCGTTAGATAATTTTAGATTGTGCTATCCATATTTTGAGCCAGAGTAAATAGTTCAATCAGAGAAACTTTAGTCCTTGCCGATCAATCGCCACCCAATAGAATGTTAAATATTTGTTGCATCTATTTGTGTTACCAACAGTTCATAATTTATTTGTCAACAAGCTTAACTTGTATTGTTTGTCCTATTTTATGATCAGTAAATTTTTACCATAATTTTTTAAAGAATCAGTCCTGTGTTGATATGTATTAATCAACCAGCAACAATTGACTACAATAATTACAACGCCACCATTTCATTAAATTATTTCAGCGTTCAAGTACATTTAGATTCGGATAAAAGTGATAACCTCTAATGCAGGCTAACAACAACAACCATTGTCAAAAGGCAAAATCAATTTAGGAGATGCATGGGGCAGGTATACAAATGGAAGGCTTACTAGTTAAAATGATTGCTGTCAGGCCGTAGACTCACAGTTCCCTGTAGCTTTCAAATCACACGGCAGACCAGTGTAGTCTTGGAGAGACTTCTAATCAAATTGCGTGCCTATCGACTATCGTCTCAGTTGTGCAACTGGATTCGTAATTTCTTGTCAGAAAGGTCACAGTTCGTAATAACTGACGAAAAGTCATCGAGTAAAACAGAAGTAGTACCTGGCGTTCCCCAAGAAAGTGCTATAGGTCGTCTGCAGTTCCTGATCTACATAAACGGCTTATGAGACAGTCTGGGCTGTATTCTTAGAGTTTTTGCCGATGATGCTGTCAGTTACCGTTTAATAAAGTCATCAGATGATCAGAACAAATTTCGAAACTATTTAGACAAGATATCTGTGTGTGACTATGTAGACTTTCCTGGCGTATTCTTGTCGGGTCTTCAGCCGGATCAAACTGCACACAATATTTCCCCAGTCAGGGGGCGATATTTGCGTCAGGGAGTAGCAGCAGAGTTTGAACGCTTGCACGTTACATCAGTGCATGCATTTTTGTATTTTGACTGCAAGAGTGGCTTAGCTTTCCTCACCTGATGATGAGGCACCGTGGAAATATGTGTGCAGATGACAGTTTGATCTGGCTGAGGACCCAACAAGAATTTGAAGATATCTGTATGGTGCTAAAAGTGGCAATTCCTTCTAAATCATGAAAAGTGTGGAATCATTCACAGTACCTAAGAGAATCCGCTAAATTTCGGCTACACGATAACTCACACAAAGCCGAGGGCTTTAAATTCAGCTAAATACTTAGGAATTACAGTTACGAATGACTTAAGTTTGGATAATCACAGAGATAATGTGGGTAAAGAAAACCAACGACTATGATTTATTTTATTGGCAGAACACTGCGTAAATCCAACAGGTTTACTAAATGGACTGCCTACACTACGTTTGTACATCCTCTTCTGGAGTATTGCTCTATGGCGTGGTATCCATATTAGATAGGATCGGCGGAGGACACCGAAATAGTTCAAAGAAAGGCAGCTCGTTTTGTACTATCGCGGAATATGGGAGAGAGTGTCACGGAGCTGATATGTGAATTGGGATGTCAATCGTTAAAACGAAGAAGTTTTTCGTTGCACCGCGGACTTCTCACGAAATTTCAAGCAGCAACTTTCTCCTCAGAGTGTGAAAATATTTCTTTGGTGCCCACCTACATAGGGAAGAATGATCATCATAAAAAATAAGAGAAAATGGAGCTCACACAGAAAGACTTAAGTGTTCGTTTCTCCCGCGCGCTGTTCGAGAGTGGAATGGTAGAGGAATAACTTGAAGGTAGTTCGATGAACCCTCTGCCAGGCGCTTAATTGTGAAATGAAGAGTAATCATGTCTATTTATATGTAGGAGTAGATGTAGATTCACAGAAAAGCAGTCAACGTTACTCATAAGAACTTTGTTTACCATTTCTTCTGTTTCTGTATGTATGCATGGATTGATTACAAAACTAGAGTCATCTGCAAAAAGAGCTAATTCTGCATGTTTTATATTAGATGGAATATCGTTTACACATATGAGGAACAATAGTGAGCTTAAGATTGAGCCTTAAGGAACCCCACACATGATTTCTCCCCAGTGAGGAAGAGGAGAAGGAGAAGATTGGTATTTAATGTCCCATTGACAATGAGGTCATTAGAGATGGAGCACAAGCTCGGATTAGGTAAGGATGGAGAAGGAAAGTAGCCATGCTCTCTTGAAGGAACCGTCCCAGTATTTGCCCTAAGTGATTTATGGAAATCACTGAAAACCTAAATAAGGATGGCGGGATGTGGGTTTGAGCCGTTGAGCTACCAAATACGAATCTCCCCTGTCAGAATTATGTCCTTGAACTATATGAGGTGAATTACTAAGTACAACTTTCTGTATTCTTTTGGTTGGAATCTTTGAGGGCTGCCTTGTGAAATTCTCTCCCACTGAGATGCATAATTTTGGTTTTAGATGTTATGATCACCTCTTGCTTCCAGTTGGCCTGAGCCACTGCAGAGCATCCTTCTTCAGATACCTTATCTGTCTAGTGTATGATGCAGCATGGAGTGGTTGACTGAAACGAATCTCTTTATAAGTTTGCAGAAGATACCAGCCACTTTATTGCTTTTGTCCAGTACTGAGCTGATTTTTTCCAATGATTTCATTAATTGTGTTCATGGTGCTTTTCCCTTTTTGGAATACAGATTGGTTTTGTGTTATCTTGATTGCAGCTATTTTTTCAAATACTTTGGATAAACTGGAAATATAGAGATAGAATACTAACTTCCCAAATCCGCCCTAGAGCCTTTTTTGTATAGTGGTGTTACATCTTTATACTTAATTACATTCGCTGAGATGGCTTGCTCAAATGACTGATTGATTACTAAATCACCCTGGAATAATCCAGTTTAATTTGCTTTTGACTTTTAGGTGCCAGATACCAAATGGGAAAGTTTCATTTGTGGTACCACATTAGCAGCCATAGGCCAGTAGTCACCAGTGTGGCGATATGTCGGTCATAATAATAGACATGCCAGAGTATTGTGCATCATGCACTGTTGACAAGTCTACACGCCGCCATCTTGGATGACGTCATCGCCGCCATGTTGGATACATCTGACAACAATGCAGAGTGAGCTCGTACCTTCCTTGCCCTAATACTGTTGGGAAATTTATGTAAATGAGAGAGAAAGAGGTATTGCTATTAACGGAATATGGCGATCAGCACATGGTGATGACCGAGAGTGAGCTTCAGAATGCCAAGCGGGGTAGTCACCATATGCCTAACTCATGAAACTGTGGTAAGCAGGAGTATGTGCATCACGCAACTACTCAGTGGTAAAATAGAGGGACATCCTTATGGAAAAGATGTGACCGAACTGGAACCATATTTCTGGAAGGCAGGTGTACACTGGATACACTCTGTGTGTAATGACATAGTGGTGTTTGCTAAGTGCTATGAGCAGAGGAAACTCATGGGGGCAAGACGTTAACAACACCTGGAAACCTAGCCTTGACCGTTCACTAAGCTGAATGACAGCAGCCCAGGAGAAGCAGATCACTGTAGAGTAATTGCAGCAGTATACGGATCAGTATAGGAATGGCAGACATCAGGTAACTGTGACACCGAGTATTGCAATTGCTAGCGCCATGGTGACTCTGGCTTTGCTCTGCCTAGCTCTTATGTACTTGAAATGGCGATTTGTGTTCAAGACCGACTCAGGCTGACCCATGTTCCTGTAGACTGGGTGCCGCAAGTGAGAGATGAAAGATAAATTTACAGGGTCAGGGATTAACACAGTAATTTGAATAGTAGTTAAGAACATCCGATTTTGTGTTGGGTAGTATTTTTATGGATTAAGGGTAGAAATAAGTGCAATAGAGAACTCAGCTGGAGTAAGACCTGAAGGGCCAGGTCTTCTCCTTAGGGAACGGCAGTGGAGTGCCACAACCCACTCTTTTGTCAAAAAGGTATTAGGCGTTAACAAAAGTAATGCGAAGTAGCATGAAAGCGCCATAGAATACTGCGTTAGCAGCCGTCAGTGTGGCTACATGTGGGTCATAATAATAGATATACAAGTCGGTTGTGAAGCGAGGATCGCTGTACTCAGCTGTAATAGGTGCTGGACAGCGCTAGTCGAGTGGCGAGGGGGTCATTGTCACCACACCAGGGTATGTCTATTGTTATGGCAACGTGACTAGCTGCCAGTTTTTATTGAAAGAAAGAAACACTGGAACCATATAAATAAGTCTGAGTTTTAAGGCAGGTATCATTCGACATCGCCAGAAGCCAGCAGTATCACTATAGCACAAGAACAATGTCAGACAGTGACACGACTGGGCTCCACCGGCTGCAGCCATGGGTTCGTGACCAGGCTGTGTCTGAAATGGCGAGCCTTCCTGGGAGCTGACCTCTCAGCCCTGTCAATCTGGTGTCCATGCTGACCAAGGAAACTCCCCATTGCAGACCCCTCAGACTTAGAGGTAAGGTGGTTCAGTGGATAGGCTGTCAAAATCTGAATACAGATCAAGCATGAAAACAGGTAGAATGTGTACTGAACTGTGAAAAAACGCAAAATAGAAACAGTGAACGATCCGAGAACAAGAAGTGCAGTAAAAAAGAGCTGTGCAACAGTAAAGGCGTCGTAGGTAAGTGTTCATGGTGTTGGACTGCCAGATGTGTCAGCCATGTTGAAAACTCTCTCGTGCCATTTTTTTCGAACATTATGAACTGGCTGTCTGGTCATTGAAATGTTTGTTCTCTTTCTGTAGTTTTGGCAGTTGTCATACTATACATTGGTTATAAAATATGAGTCATGTGGCAAGAATACGTTACCGTCGAAAGTAAGTGCAATGAATAGTGAGAGCAGGCGAGATACCACACAGACACCTCACAGCAATGAAAACAACAAAGAAACGGGTGTGAAGTATATTACAACAAGGAACTCAAGAATCAAGACTTACAAAATGGAACACAAAAAAAAGTTGAAAACTTATGTTTTGACAGAGTACAAATGGCTCTGAGCACTATGGGACTCAACTGCTGTGGTTATCAGTCCCCTAGAACTTAGAACTACTTAAACCTAACTAACCTAAGGACATCACACACATCCATGCCCGAGGCAGGATTCGAACCTGCGACCGTAGCAGTCCCACGGTTCCGGACTGCGCGCCTAGAACCGCGAGACCACCGCGGCCGGCTGACAGAGTACAACGGAGTTGTGTGATAGTGAAACTGTTACCTTCATTTGTTGCAGCTTATGTGACAAACTATTATGTTTTCATCATTTCCTTGGGAGTGATCACGTTCAATTCATACGAGCACCTATATCGAGCAAGGAGGCGTATCTCACTCACTTACAAGTCACACAAATTAGGACATCGATAACAGATTCCTATCAAATGACACACATACTGTCACTAATGCTGTGTATGACACTCCAGAGGTGTTTTCTGGTGGAGAATTTGGTTGTACTGTAGCCTTGTCATTAAATGTCTGCAGTTCCCATTCGAAGGCCACTTTCCTTTGGCTGCTTATAGAGTAGTTGTGCAGAATCAACTGTCATTGTAGGTCCCTACCTTACACCTCACTGTCGCAAACGAACGTTACAACATGACACAGACACAAATTTGAGCAAAACGAACAAAAAAAAAACAATATGCAAGAGGGAGGATTCAACATAGTTCACCCGCTTCGCATTCCAACATCATAACCACTTTACCATGACGCGAGTTCTCTTCCCTGTTGCCCTGTTGCTCTATATTGCGCTTCATGTTACTGGACCGTTCACTGTTTCTATTTTACTTTTTTTCACAGGCCACTACACCTTCTTCCTGTTTTCATGCTTGATAAGTGTTCAGTTTTTGACAGGCTGTCCACTGGGCTCTCTTACCACTTAATCTAAGGGGAGTGCGTTCCTAGTGGGACTCGCCCCACAACGCCAACCAACAGCCGACTCCTGTCAGACGGCAGTACCTCATGCACAGCAGTCTCCTCTCACCACCACCAAGGCCGTGTGCGGAACTGAGGGGCCGTTTCCCGAGTGCGATCCCACTGCGTCAAAACACGACGTCCTGCTGACGGCAATGGCTGTGGCCTACAGAGGCTGCTGGCCTGAGCAGCGCAAGGCGCCGCCTTAGCAGCAGTGCCAGGTGGAAGCTACCACCCATATATCAGCCGAGGAGAGGCATGCCTGCCTCGTTACTCCTTGAATAAAGATGAATAAAGTTCTTTGTAATTCTTAATAGTATTTGTCCTGGGCCCCACAGCCTGTTGTCACCACTCATTCATTCCCAGAGTGCCCATCATGCTACACATTGAATACCTTTAGAAAACTTCTTAGAAATTTATCAAAGTTTCGAGTTCTTGACACAGTATTACCTATTGGATATTTTACTGCATCTGTCTTATTGTGGAACAGGTTAAAGCTATTTTTTCAAAGTTTCGTTTCATAAAACGTTTCTTACCGTTTTGTTTAGTTATTTCTGACAGATGAATAAACAATGCAGAATGGTCAGAAATTTTTAGGTATAAACAGAACTTGTTTTCACTATCAGGCATGTAATTTGATAAGATATTTTCTATACAAGAAGATGAATGAGCATTCATTTTCATTCGATTGCTCCCGAAAACCAAAGCCTAACATGAACAATCCTGACACTCACTACTCTGGAAATTGTAATTGTCTGACAGTTGGAACGACACTAGCACTCCTAGCAGCGAGAAAGCAGCTTCCGGATTAACGTCTGTTTTTAATTATTTTTCTAATCGACTAACGAAATAATCATTATATTTTATTATATTTTTGCGTTAGGATAAGTTATCGAGAGACATGGACGACCGTGAAATAAATGTAAAAGCAGTCGAACCTCACTGGTTCAGTCACGTCAGATACAACATATTCATAACGAAATACTTTAGAATATGTGTATAGCTACAGCTTATACCACTTTAACTAAGAGAATAATAAACACATATTTTATGCCTGAAAAGCATGTCTTTCTGTTGTGGTTCTCATTTATGATTCGCACTTTCCTTGACACGCAACAATTTTGAGTGGAGTCTGATGACTCGCACGTTATTACACTACACTCGGCTTTCCAATGCATGACTGTTTTTAAAAACGTAACTGCTTTTGCTTAAAAACCGAATATGTTGAAGATTCTTGCTGTTTGTGAACCAGATGTAGGAACAATAGTGGAACTGTTGATGAAGGTTTCTCGGGTCTCCAGCCGGGTGGTAGCGTTGATATCTCGCGATGTTTCGGGAAGTGTCATACTACCCATGTTCTGGCGAAGTGTCGAGATTCTAAAAGAGAGATGGGGCCCCTCCACGCCCGCACCAACGTGGTGACCAACACACTAGTTCTACTGTCACCTCCGTAAGCATGTTAGTTTTGAATCAGGCGTCACAGGATGCAGGCTGTGATGTTATCCATGCGTCTGGGTAAGACTACCCATTAACATGGTCCATCAGGAGATAGAAGTGGTCGAAAACGATCGAAGGGTAGCGGTTGTAAGAGCAGAGGAAAAAAAAGTGCCAAGGCCAGCGCCAAGGGAAAAAAAAAACCTCTGCGACAGTAGGACGGGTAGTAAGGGCAGTAGCGGCTTGCTAGCTGCGACAGAGCATGCAAGGAGAGGGGGGTTAGCGTGAGGTATCGTGCAACGTTACCTATGTACTGCGTGGTTGTTAGCTGGGGCAGTCCGGTGCTGCGGCTGGGCTCGCTTGTAGTCTCCTGGGCCGGCCGCAGTGGCTTACTTCCTGTAACATAAAAATTCGGCGCGGCAGGGCGGCGACGCTTCCGCGATGAAGACTGGCCTATTGGCTCCTCGACCCCTTGCGGGGCCCCGTCCCGTAGCAGTCGGCGTCGCCAGCGGCTCCTCTGCGGCGGCGGTTGTCTTCTTTGCGCCTCTCACCCGCGCTGCTGCTGGAACAAGAGCTGGGATAGGCGCGCGAACGTCCTTCTGCGAGGTCGCAGGAGTGTTCGCAGGTACGACTGCGCTGAGGCCTTGGGCGAAAACTGCTCGCAGTTGCCTCAAGGCCTCTTCCTTCTCTGCAGCCACGGCAGCTGCGAAGGCAGCCCTCTCCGCCGCCATGACGGCTTTGAGGGCTGCTGTGGCCTCCTTCACGGCGGTGCCGAGTTCGAGGTCACATCTCTTCGCAGGAGGGCGAGCTGCGTCCTGGCTGCCCGTTTCCGAGCGGCCGTCCCCGCCCCTGGCAGGTGGATCTGCTGCTGCGCCGTCCCTCAGCTGCACCGGGCTGTTCTGCGCCCTACGCCGTTTCCGACGTCGTCTTCTCTTCTGCTGCTGCGTCGGTGCGGCCGCGGCCGCCTCGCCGCCCCCGGCACGGCTGCGGCTTGAGAAAGCCGCACAGCCGCGCCAACTGGCGACGTGCGGGCCGCCATACCAGACACAAGTCGGCAGAGCGTTGCTGCCGCGGTCGCAGGCGCGGCTGTCGTGCTCTCCTGAGCACTTGACGCACCGCGCCGCAGATTCGCGGAGAGCGGGCTATTTATATGCGCGGTCCCCCCCGCCCCCCCCCCCCCCCAATCACTAGACCAAGGGTGGCTGCGGTGGACCAGCGACGTGCGCGCGGTGGTGGGGATGGCGTTCGGTTCTCGGTGTAAGCATTCTGTCTGCGTCCGCGGCGGAGGACATTGACGGGCGCGCTCCCTACGGATTGCCGTTATCGCAGGGTTCCATGCTGCGCTGAGTCGGTATCCCTCGTCTCTGTTGACCAGATTCTCGTGAATCCTTATTTCTATGGATTCTTTGATAACGCTTTCCCAGAAGCCAGATGTTCGGCACAGTACCTTCGTGTTTTCGAAGTTGAAGGTGTGTTCTTCATTGATGCTGTGTTCTGCTATGGCTGATTTTGCTGTGTGGCCTAGTCGCACACGTCTGATATGTTCTTTGCAGCGTTTAGATATGCAGCGCTGTGTTTGCCCAATGTATTGCTTTCCGCATTCGCATGGTATACTGTATACTCCTGGTGTGTTAAGGTTCAGCGCGTCTTTGGCAGAACCTAGGAGCTCCCTCGTCTTCGGTTGTGGTCGGAGAATGGTTTTGATCTTGTATTTTCCCAGAAGTCGTGCAATTTTGGCCGAGAGCGGACCCACGTACGGAAGGAAAGCGAGTCGTTTATCTTCTTCTCCTCCTTCATTATTTTGTTCTGGGGTTCTCACTGCTTCCTTCTTCCTTTTAAGCGCCCCGTTGATCTGCGTTTTACTGTAGCCATTTTGTTGGAAGACTTCCCTCAGGTGTTGCAGCTCTGATGGTAGGCTGTCTTTGTCGCAGACGGCGCGCGCCCTATGTACCAGGGTGGTCAGTACTGTTTGTCTTTGTGCTGGATGGTGGCAGCTTGTTGCATGAAGGTATAAATCTGTGTGTCTTCTTCCTATGTACTGCATGGCCTAGTGATCCATCTGCCTTCCTGTTAATTAAAATAACAAGGAAGGGGAGGCATCCATTTTCCTCCATTTCCATTGTAAATTTGATGTTCGGATGGATGCTGTTGAGGTGTTCAAGAAACTCATCTAGCGCCTGTTTGCCATGTCCCCACACGACAAATGTGTCGTCGACATAGCGGAAGAAGTGCTTCGGTTTTTGTCTGGCAGTTTGAAGAGCCACCTCCTCGAAATGTTCCATATAGAGGTTTGCAATCGCAGGAGCCAATGGGGAGCCTATCGCCACACCGTCGATCTGCTCGCAGAATTCCCCGTTTCACTGAAAGTACGTGGTTGTTAGTTAGTGCGTGTTCGAAGAGGCTGACTGTTTGTGGTTCAAAATGCTGGATTAAAAGTGCCAAGGAGTCTTGAAGAGGCACTTTCGTGAAAAGCGACGTCACGTCGAAGCTCACGAGTAGGTCCTCCCTTTGTAGTCGCATGTCCTTGAGTATTTTTACGAATTCGGCTGAGTTTCTCACATGGTGGCTGCAGTGTCCCACAAGGGGTTTGAGCAGTGTCGCTAGGTATTTAGCAAGTTCGTAACTGTAAGAGTCGATGGAGTCCACAATCGGTCTCAGAGGTACCCAGTTCCTTATGGATCTTGGGGAGTCCATACAGGCGTGGTATCGCTGGAGCTCTGGGGTACAGCCGCTTCTTCATTTTCTCTGGAAGTCCGATTTCTTCAGTAGACCTATCGTCTTTCTACTCATCGTCGGTCCACCGCAGCCACCCAAGGTCTAGTGGAGGGGGGTGACCGCGCATATAAATAGCCCGCTCTCCGCGAATCTCGACACTTCGCCAGAAGATGGGTAGTATGACACTTCCCGAAACGTCGCGAGATATCAACGCTACCACCCGGCTGGAGACCCGAGAAACCTTCATCAATAGTTTACGCCGGGAAAGCCTACAGTCACAATAGTGGAACTGCTTTCTTTTGTGTGGGGAAGCAGTTTATTACTTTTCACGTTTTATTATTAGATCTATGGAGTTTTCCCTTCAGCTACAGTTGCGGTGGCTTATTTGGTACTTTAAATACCGTAAGTATTGCATTCCATACAAGTTTCCCGCGTCCCATATTCTCTGATTTGGCTGCAAGTGTAATGATAAAAACTTCATGTTGATGAGTACAAATACGAAATCTATCTGTAAAAGGTCAGGTCTTCCCCTGCTTACTAGGTTCCTTTTTTTTCGTAAAAGAAAACGATATTCTTCAATAAGCATCTGTAGGTTACAAGTGAATCATAAGTAAACTGTTCTTTAATATTACGTTTCGTACTTTCCATGGTCCTTAGGGAACTAAAGAAAGGCGAATGTTGTGTCATTATTTAGTTGTTATCGATGTTACGGCACTACATACGCTCCCCAATATAAGAACTACGTTTGTTGTCGTCTCCAGTCCAAAGACTGGTTTGATGCAGCTCTCCATGCCACTCTATCCTCTGCAAGTCCCTTCATCTCCAAGTAACTTCTGCAACCTACATCCTTCTGAATTTGCTTACTGTTTTCATCTCTTGGTCCCCTTCTACGATTTTTACCTTCCACACTTCTCTCCAGTACTAAATTGGTGATCCCTTGATGCCCCAATTCTATTCAGTACCTCCTCATTAGTTGTGTGATCTAGCCTTCTAATCTTCAGCATTTTTCTGTAGCACCACATTTCAAAGCTACTGTTGTATTGTTGTCTAAACTATCTATCGTCCATGATTCACTTCTAAACATGGATATATTCCAGACAAATACTTTCAGAAAGGACTTCCTGACACTTAAGTCTATACTCGATGTTAATAAAGTTATCATCTTCAGACACTTTCTTCTTGCCATTGCGAGTCTACATTTTATATCCTCCCTCCTTCGACCATCATCAGTAATTTTGCTTCCCAAATAGCAAAACTCATGTACTACTTTAAGTGTATCATTTCCTAACCTAATTCCCTGAGCATCAGCTGATTTAATTCAGCTGTATTCCATTACAGTTGTTTTACTTTGGTTGATGTTCATCTTATATACTCCTTTCAGGACACTGTCCATTTCATTCAACTGCGCTTCCGAGTCATTTGTTGTCTCTGACATAATTATGTCATTGGCAAACCTCAAAGTTTTTATTTCTTCTCCCTGGGCTTTAATTCCTAATCCAAATTTTTCTTTTGTTTCCTTTACTGCTTGCTCAATACACAGACTGAATTACATCGGGGATAGGCTACAACCCTGTCTCACACCCTTCTCAACCAGTGCTTCCCTTTTGTGACTCTCGACTCATTTAACTGCCATCTGGTTTCTGTACAAATTGTAAATAGCCTTTCACTCCCTGTATTTTACCCCTGCCACCTTTAGAATTTGAAAGAGAGTATTTCAGTGAACATTTTCAAAAGCTTTCCCCAAGTCTACAAATTCTATAAACGTAGGTTTGCCTTTTCATAACCTATCTTCTATGAGAAGACGTAGGGTCAGTACTGCCTCGCGTGTTCCTACATTTCTCCAGAATCCAAACTGATGTTCCCCGAGGTCGGCTTCTACCAGTTTTTCCATTACAAATGGTAGTTAAGATCACTAGAGGCTGCCCACAAGGAGGAGTTTTGTCTCCTCTATTGTGGCATCTAGTGGTGAACGAACTCATTGAGGAACTAAATTCCAAATAATGCTTCTGCCAAGGATACGCAGATGACCTTGTCATAGTAATACTTGGCAAATTCACTGACACAGTCAGGAATATGGCACAAGGAGGGTTCGACATTGTGCAAAAATGGTGCATTAAACAGGATCTGAGAGTTAATCCTAAGAAGACTGTTGTGGTGCCATTTATGAAGAGACATATTCAGCATGCAAGTTGGAATCTAAAGCTCTTCAATAAACTATACCTGTGAAGGGGACAGTGAAATATCTAGGGGTAACCTTGGATGAGAAGCTAGCTTGGACCCCTCATATTAAGAGTATCCGCTCCAAGGCAAAAAGCACTTTAGTGAGTACTAGGAGGGCTTGTGGCAAAAACTGGGGCCTAAGCATCTTCCTAGGTCTAACCACAGTGGTTAGACCTAGGATTTCCTATGGGGTCGTAGTGTGGTGGAAGAAGGTAGAACATCGGGTTGCTGCTAAAGAGCTTGCTAAGGTGCAGAGATTGGCCTGCTTAGCCATAATGGGCGGAATTAGCAGCACACCAACCGCTGGAATGGAAGCGATGCTGGAAATGCCCCCACTTCACCTTTGGGTTAAGATGGAGGCAGCAGCTGGGGCATACAGACTTAAAACTGGCCAAAACTGGGTCTCATTTGGATATCCTGAATCACAAATTAACATAGTGAGTGAGGTAAATATAGGTATGGCAGGGGAAATGCCCACTGACCTAATAATAACTCCTAACTACTTCGACAAGCCTTACAACATAATAATTGGAAGTAGGGAGCAGTGTGAGAAAACAGTTCGACACCGTACGGGGGACATCGTTTGGTTCACCGATGGATCGAAAACAGATCAAGGCGTTGGGGCACGGCTGTATGGGGTTCAGCCAAGACTGGAGAGCAGCATCTCTCTAGGGAAACTGGCCTCTGTATTCCAAGCCGAAATTACTACAATCAGGACATGTGTGGAGGAGAATATGAGTAGGTGCTACAATGATTGTAGCATCTACATCTATTCAGACAGCCAGGCAGCCCTGAAATCATTGGCAGCTCCTGCAACAAGATCTAAGATTGTTGCAAATTGCCACAGGGCTCTGGTGGAGCTAGGGGAAGCAATAGGGTGTACCTAGTGTGGGTCCCTGGCCACTCAGGGATCTGTGGCAATGAACAAGCCGATAGATTGGCTAGGATGGGGGCAACAACTCTATTTATTGGACCGGAACCTGTCTTGACAATCACCAAGGCTATGATCAAATTAGAACTACGGAACTGGCTTAGGAAACAGCATGTAGGATATTGGACCAAGGTCCATAAACAAAAACATGATAAGGTAATGATGCCCAAGCCATTTTTTAAAAGAAGCTCTGTAATCCTGTGATTGAACAGGAAAGAGATCAAACTCATGACTGGACTGATGACCGGCCATGGGAACTTCAAAAAACACCTACACACAATGTGTATAATGGAAGAAGACCCTAAATGTAGGATCTGTGATGAGGGTGAAGAAACTGCATCTCACCTAATCTTTGAATGCATGGCATTGGAGAGTAAAAGATACAGAATCTTTTGGACAACTAGACCTGAAGAAATTGTGTCTAACAAAAAACTGGTAGAGGGACTCCTTGCACTATTTAAGGGCACTGGTTGGCTTTACTAGATATACAGGGAGCGATACCGCACAATAAACCTAGTTTCGGTGCGGGCAGTGTAGGGTTAGACCTAAGCTGTTTTAGCTCTCCTGTTAAAATCAAATCAAATCAATCTTGCAGCTGGGACTTCTTAAACTGATAGTTCGGTAATTTTCAGATCTGTCAGTACCTGCTGTCTTTGAAATTCGAATTATTATATTTTTCTTGAAGTCTGAAGATATTTCGCCTGTTTCATACATCTTGCACAACAGATGGAGGAGTTTTGTCGTGGCTGGCTCTCTCAAGGCTATCAGTAGCTGTAACGGAATGTTGTCTACTCCTGGGGTCTTGTTTTAAGTCTTCCAGTGCTTTGTCAAATTCTTCATGCACTATTATATCTCCCTTCTCATCTTCATCCACGTCCTCTTTCATTTCCATAATATTGCCCTCAAGTACATCTCCCTTGTATAGACTTTCTATATACTCCTTCGACCTTTCTGTTTTCCCTTTTTTGCTTAGGACTGGTTTTCCATCTGAGCTCTTGATATTCATGCAGGTGGTTCTCTTTTTTCCAAAGGTCTCTTACCCCTAATGATATATGCTTCTACATCCTTATATTTGTCCTCTAGCCATTTCTGCTTAACAATTTTGCAGTTGCTGTCGATTTCATTTTTAGACGTTTGTATTCTGTTTCGCTTGCTTCATTTATTGCATTTTTATATTTTCTTCTTTCAAATATTAAATTCAATATCTCTCGTGTTACCCAAGGATTTCTATTAGCCCTTGACGTTGTACCTACTTGATTTTCTGCTGCCTTCACTTTTTCATCTCTCAGAGCTGCCGATTCTTACTGTATTGTATTCCTTTCCCCTGTTCTTGTCAGTCGTTCCCTAATACTCTCTCTGAAACTCTCTAGAACCTCTGTTTCTTTCAGTTTATCCAAGTCCCATATCCTTAAATCCCTGCCTTTTTGCAGTTTCTTCAGTTTTAATCTGCAGTTTGTAGCCAAAAACTGTGTTACAAATCAATATAAACGATACTATTCACACCCATGTCTTACCAGAGAAGTTTAGCCGGCTGGCCATTTGGAGCGCTGCTGTCTCATAGTATAACAAAAAATGAGCAGGATTGTCACGACTGTATATGTTAGACTGTATGAAACCTACAACCACCTGAATCAATTACCTTCATTCAGTTGCTCTCATAGACTGGTTTCACTCTAAAGAGTGAATCAATAATTCAATCGATACCCAAAACTACAGCCAAATGAGTCGATTGTTTCTTAAGATTCGACTGAATCGATTGTTTTCATTGAGTTTTGCATATCACTATTCTCGTAGCCAGCAAAATATTCAGATATGTCCCTGATGGTATATGTGTGATGTCAAATCAGACGTCAAAAATGTCCCACTGCCTGTATATAGGATATGAATAAGCAGTTACAACAGTTGTGGGCCAGCTTGCCTCATGAGAGGATACAACGGCTTTGTGACACCCCCACCAACAGAACCACAAGATGCATCCAGGCCAAGGGCGTAATGTCATGCTAATAAGCAGGCTCATACAGTCAAGTTCTTTCGAAATTTGGCTCGATCTTACAAGCACTGAAATAATATCACATACCTTCTCAACCACTGAAGTTTCATTTCATTTCCTTTCCCTTTCTGACTGCTTCAGTTTTTGTCAGGCAGTGTTTCGCCGGCCGCTGTGGCCGAGCAGTTATAATAGCTTCAGTCCGGAACTGCGCTGCTGCTATGGTCGCAGGTTCGAATCCTGCCTAGGGCATGGATGGGCGTGATGTCCTTAGGTTAGTTAGGTTTAAGTAGTTATAAGTCTAGGGGCTGATGATCTCAGATGTTAAGTCCTATTGTGCTTAGAGCCCTTTTGAGGCTGTGTTTCTTTCCCTTATATGCTCCATGTATTGCTGAATATTTCTCTGCTCAATACTCTGTGCTTTCCAGCTATCGTGGTTCTGGCAAGCAAGTCATGTTCACGAGCCAAAGGAAACAACAGACACTATGTGTGTGTTTAACAAGTCTTTTCTTTAAGCATTTTTGAGTGTTACTTTCAAAGGCACGGTGTGCCGATTTTGCTACAAGTTTCTGTCTTGTTGCAAAAGATGCTAAACTGTTTGTGTGTATTTTGCTTTATACTATGCGATTTTGCTGAAACATTTTGTGCCTGATTCCCACACTCACAGTTCCCATGGCGATGCCGCAAAACAGATTAGGAGTACATGTAGATTTTTATATCTGCTGACAGAACCCAGAGCTTAGCTCTTACCTACCCTCACAATATCAGTGTACAGAGCGACATCACAGGAGTATAATACACACAACCTAACCATAATCCATCGTAATTTTTCCTTTCACCTTTATCACAGGACTTTATTAATTGTAATATAATATCATAAAGGTAATAACAAAACTACTGTACTTTCGAATTACCAATTGTATTTAACTATGTGTGAGACATTGCCTATTGCTCTAATAGGATAATGACAATAAAATTATTATTACTGCATATTGTCTACACCAGGGCTTCACAACATACGTGCTCGCGGAGCAAGCTGTGAGCAGCAAGGCGCGAGCAGGGAGCAGCGCGAGCACGCTACCCCCACTACCGGACCAGAGCGGAGAGTGGGGAGAGTCACGTGGGGTACACAACAGCTGCCGCCAGTCGATGTAAATCCGCGGCCACCTGCAGGGATATCACTCACGAATTATTACTGCGACAAATAAAACAAATAAAGGAGAATGTAGACGTGTCACATAATTTTACTAGCTTAGTGTATGCCTCTACCATCTGTAGACACTGAAACTAAAGAATTCCACGACAATCCTATATTTTCAACACTTTCTTCAACGCTACTTAAAATATCACCTCCGGTTGTAGTGTTCTTCATGGCTACTACATCGAGGAGCTCCTCCCTCACCTGAAGATCTCTATTAACACCTCTAATAAATATGGCAAGCTGCGCTGTTCCAGTGATATCAACACTTTCGTCCAGAGCTAGAGAATACGCCATAAAATCTTTACAGATATTTGCAAGCTGGCTCTGGACGTCGTCTGCCATGTCCTGTATGCGACGCATAATGGTCATGTTAGATAATGGCACAATCCGAAATTGTTCAACTTGAGATGGACACAAATGTTCCGCTGCAACTACCAAACATTCTTTTATTAAATCGCCATCAGTTAAGGGGCGCAGGGATTTTGCTAAAAGCAAAGCAATTTTGTAACCCACTCTGAGAGCTGCCTCAGTTGATTTTTCTTCGTCGTCCAGATCTTCTTCGGATAGCTTCCTTTTAAGTTTAATAACTTCCTGTGCACGATCTGGTCAATCACATTTTCCACGTCCGTAGTCTTTCGCGTGGTACGACATATAATGTCGCTGCAAATTAAATTTCGTAAAAGAATTCAGCATTTTGTGACATACTAAACATTTTGCAACACCATCTTTTTCTGTAAACAGATACAATTCCTCCCAATGGGGGTTGAACTGCGAAAGCATGGTTGGGGTTACACAACGGCGACTTCACATGATTCTTAACCAGCGAAGTGACTGTTAAGAGCTGATCGTAGTACTTTAAACGTTACGCTGCGGCCCTATTCAAACGTGCGCGCGCATTTCCCCTCCCTCCCCTCCCTTCCTACTCCAAGACCTTACAGTTGCTCGCGAGCACGTGCCTGAGCAGACGCGAGTACTCGCGCTCAAAACCGGCCAGTTGTTAAGCCCTGGTCTACACAGTTACATAACTTTGGTGATATTTTCTGACTTATTTGTAATCAAAACTGTGATATATTTTGATGACATTATTTGTCTTCAGTTATTGTCTTTGAGGTTTTAACTAATAATCGAACTGTTTCATAGTTTAAATGTCTATAAATAGTCAATACTTCACCTTATCTGTCTAGTATGAGTCATACTAACGTCTTCCTTCTCCTTGGCTCGATGAGCTACCTCCTTAATAGATTTCGTATTGGACAGCATTGTGTGCAGTATGATAACATTGAGATATAATCGTAACTCCACTCACTCATTGTATATTTCATTGAATTCATTTCAATACTAACAATAGAAGGCGCACCTACATTCAGTATTATATCACCCTATCTTCATAATATGAATGTCGCGTTGAACACAATAAACGCCCGTCCACACTCAAAGATCTGTATGCGTAAATACCTACGCACATCGCATCTGCGCAGACAGATCGTTGTATATCAGCAGGGATTTGCACAGATACGAAAAGTCGAACCATGGCATCGTGTGGAGACCGCCGCAAATCTGGTGCGCGAAATGTGTCTGCCGCGTCCACACTGAATTTGAAACATGTTTTCAAAACATGTTTATCGCTATTTGATGTGGACACCGTTTGGAAAGCTGTCTAGAAACATGTTTTCAGATGTTTCGGAACATGGAAACATCTATCCGTAGAAGTGTCCGTACAGAGATCAAAGGAAACCATGTTTCATGCCAGCTACCCCACGTCACCACTACAAGGCGGTAGTGTACGTTTACATGTCGCGCTGTGCTGTTTACAGTTGTACCACGTTGTTTTGTAATGGCGTTATCAAGTTTTCCAAGAGAAAAGTAGAATGGACGAGAGAGCAGATTGTAGAATTGATGTCATTGTACCAGGTGGAGGAACGTTTATGGAATATTAGAAACAAGAAATACAAAGAATAACAACAAAAAACACGATGCACTGCTTAGAATTGCTGCAATTTTTCAGATAAAGAAAGAGTGCGTCGAAAAAAGATAACAGTCCCTTGCCCTGGCGTATGGACGAGAAACGAGAACGGTCGGGCAGGGGTGCTGACACTGTACACAAAAGTAATTGGTTTGGATATGCGCTGCTGCAGATCCTCAACGATGTTCGCGAGCCGAAGAAACAACAGACGCAGTGGGAAAAAAGGTCCAAAACTATATCTTGCTTTTCTTTATTTGTATTTTGTACTATAGAGTAATATTCATCCATTGTTATTTTGTTACGATACACTTCCTCCTCATGGGCTTAAAAAATAATGTGCAAAATCCTATCAAAATTGTTTGTTCGTGTTGGAAGTATTCCCTGGTATATTCTGAGGTGCAGTAAAAATCGATGCAGCGTCACCTGGTCTCCATGTGCCTGGGACCATCTCACCTTTCTGTATATCGTAGGAACCAAAGCTACCTTATGCGTTATACCGCTTTCTTGCCCCAGCATTATGTCTTAAAATATTGTAGAGACACGCAACTGTAAATGTGTTTGTTAATGCCTCCTCTGGCTGCAGCAACATTGGTTTTCAGAACAGACGAAAAATAGAAGCTATGATGCTGAATGTGTTCTCGACAACTATTCTTGCCCTTCACAATCGGTAATTAAAAGTTCTTTCCTTCGAACCTTTATCATGCCGTCCTGCGTACAGTTTCATAATACTTTCCTGTAGTGGAAAAGCGTAATCTACCACAAGAACGTATGGTAAGGCTTCTGTCCCTCCAAAGAAGCTTTCAGCTTGTGGAAACTTCAGGTTCTTTTTGTCAATTAATTCACTTATGGTCAGCCGGCCGAGGTGGCCGAGCGGTTCTAGGCGCTACAATCTGGAACCGCGCGACCGCTACGTTCGCAGGTTCGAATCCTGCCTCGGGCATGGATGTGTGTGATGTCCTTAGGTTAGTTAGGTTTAAGTAGTTCTAATTTCTAGGGGATTGATGACCTCAGAAGTTAAGTCCCATAGTCCTCAGAGCCATTTGAACTTATGGTCAAGTTCTTGAATACACCACCATCGAAAATTCTTTCTCGGCAGCCCAATATCTACGTACGAATAGTTGTAGCAGGTGTCAATGACAACAAGCCCCACAATGCTAAATGACCCGTTGTAATTACAAAATTCACTCCCAACAGCAACACAGCACTATAAGATTATGCACTTCCTATCAATTGCTCTCACACAACGGGGCAATGATGGATTTGGGAGAACTTACATAATGTTTCACGCCATCGTTTACAGTCGCTGGCATATGAAAGAAAGTTCATTTCAATTTTTAGCAGAGGAATTTTTGGTTGGAGAAATTGAAGGCGAAGAGGCCGTTGCTGGCCCTCCAACATCAACTCTTCCACCTTTCTAGTAAGACGAGTGGTTGGGAAGCAGGACAGCGGAGCACGTAATGTTGTCACTGAATTATTAAAGAACGTTCTTAAGAGATAAGAAGACATAGTAGCCGGCCGGTGTGGCCGTGCGGTTCTAGGCGCTTCAGCCTGGAACCGCGTGACCGCTACGGTCGCAGGTTCGAATCCTGCCTCGGGCATGGATGTGTGTGATGTCTTTAGGTTAGTTAGGGTTAAGTAGTTCTAAGTTCTAGGGCACTGAGGACCACAGATGTTAAGTCCCATAGTGCTCACAAGGGAACCTCCCCATCGCACCCCCCTCAGATTTAGTTATAAGTTGGCACAGTGGATAGGCCTTGAAAAACTGAACACAGATCAATTGAGAAAACAGGAAGAAGTTGTGTGGAACTGTGAAAAAATAAGCAAAATATACACACTGAGTAGTTCATGGTAAGATAGGCGACATCAAGGACTCTAAGAACACAGGAGCACCGTGGTCTGGTGGTAACGTGAGCAACTGCGGGACGAGAGGTCCTTGGTTCAATTCCTCCATCGAGTGAAAAGTTTAATTTTTTTATTTTCAGTTTATGTGACAAACTATTGTGTTTTCATCACTTTTTTGGGAGTGATTATCACATCCACAAGAAAACCTAAATCTGGCAAGGTAGAAGAAACTTTTTACCCATTCGCCAAGTGTACAAGTTAGGTGGGTCGACAACATATTCCTGTCATGTGACGCACATGCCGTCACCAGTGTCGTATAGAATATATCAGATGTGTTTTCCTGTGGAGGAATCGGTTGACCTATGACCTTGCGATCAAATGTTTTCGGTTCCCATTGGAGAGGCACGTCCTTTCGTCTACTAATCGCACGGTTTTGCGATGTGGTCGCAAGACACAGACACTAAACTTATTACAGTGAACAGAGACGTCAATGAACGAACGGACAGATAATAACGATGTAAAAATAAAGAAAGTAAAATTCTCACTGGAGGGAAGACTTGAACCAAGGACCTTTCGTTCTGCAGCTGCTCACGCTACCACGAGACCACGGCGCTCCTGAGCTCACATAGTCCATGATGTTGCCTATGAGTCCCATGGACTACTCAGTTTGTATATTTTGCTTATTTTTTCACAGTTCCACGCAACTTCTTCCTGTTTTCTCAATTGATCTGTGTTCAGTTTATCAAGGCCTATCCACTGTGCCAACTTATAACTAAATCTGAGGGGGGTGCGATGGGGAGGTTCCCTTGTCAGAGCCATTTGAACCATTTGAAGACAAAGTGCCACTACACTGAAGTCGTTCTGTGAAAACTGCTGCAAACACGGCGAGCAAGAGCAATAATGAAGCTAACGATTACAGTAATGCAAGAAGAAGTAGATCATTTAGACTGTTTGCAGTCGTCAGTGGGTTAAATGTATCAGGGGAATCAACTAGAAGTGTTGATTCTCCTGTCACATTCATAAGCAATGCCGACACTGACGACACAGTCAAGAAATTATTTTTAATGATATGTGAGATGATTCCTAATGAATAAAAATGACGTATATTTACCTGTGATTTTAAGTTACTTGCCTTTACGTACTCCTTCAGTACTCCCATCAGCACTCCACAAACTTCAGGTACTATTTCATATCTAGCTTGCTTCGAAATGTGAAATAAATAGGCCAGGGTCTGAAATTAATTTCCTGTTGCCAGTAAACGAAGAGTAACAGTAAGTCTTTGGTTGACTGTAATTGGCTTCCTAAAATATGTGTCTTAAAATAAAATAAAAAATAGTGCCACCATATCTGTCAGAAATTCAAAATTGGTATATAACATCCGAGTGAAGTTGCGGAAACCAGAGCCGTCTTCAGTATTTACAAGGGGAGGCCGCCAATTGTGAAATTCAGATTCGATTCATACTGCGCATAATAAAAGCTCATGGCCAGAGGTGTAATGTAGCAAAGCACCAAGATGCACTTCTCAGCCGTTGTCGAGAAAATCGACAGTTAAAAGAAACCGTTGCGGTGAAATACTCTCTACGATTTATACTTTTCTACAGCATCGTGGCGCAGCGGTAAGCGCTGGGGTTCGTAATCCGAAGGTTGCCGGATCGAATCTCGCGGCATGCAATTTTTTATTAGTTTTTTGTAATTCAAATATATAATATATAAACTATTAATGAATTGCTTATGCATGTTGGTGAAGGCGGATCGCTCTCCAGTTGTACCGCCTCCATTTTTCCGTTTCTTTAACAGGGTGTACCAAAGCTCTCCCGTCCGCACTGATTTTCGACGATGTTATAAGTTGCGCTAGGGACCGCATCTACCTTCTTTCGAAGTTAGCAGGAAACTACGCTGTTATGCGGCTGCTCGTTTCGGCCCATTCAACATCTGTCCTTCAAGTGTAACGAGCGAGTAACGGAGTTTATATTTCATACCTGCCACAGCAAATTTGTGTTAGTGGGGTCTCTGTTGTAATTCGAAAGTTTGACTTACGCTATACGTATTCGTTTCGGAATATCGTTTCTACGTCTTCCGTTGACTATACGTGGTTAACATTATGAAGACAATTAATAACATTTGTGAAATACAACTTTGTTTGCGGAAAACATAATGATGTTCGAAGTCGCCAGTTTTTCCACGAGAAACGACTTTCAACAACTCATTATATGCATAATTGTTGCAACTGATTGCCGGGAATTATATATATATATATATATATATATATATATATATATATATATATATATATATATATGTGTGTGTGTGTGTGTGTGTGTGTGTGTGTGTGTGTGTGTGTACACATTTGAATTACAAAAAACAAATACTAAAAAAAAAAATGGTTGCATGGCGCGAGATTCGATTCGGCGACCTTCGGATTACGAACCCGAGCGCTTACCGCTGCACCACAACGCTGTAGAAAATTATTAATCGTAGAGAGTATTTCACCGCAACGGTTTCTTTTGACTGTCGATTTTCTCGACAACGGCTGAGAAGTGCACCTTGGTGCTTTGCCACATTACACCTCTGGCCATGAGCTTTTATTATGCGCTGTATGAATCGAATATGAATTTCACAATTGGCGGCCTCCCCTTGTTAGTTACCGTAACAAGTTATATCCGCCAGTTGTTCTATAGTGCGTTTTCGCCCACCAACCACTACGATGACGCCTTTCACTTTGCGTTCACGTTCCAGTACTGTCTGCCCCGATAGCCAGTCTGGCTTCGGCAGTGACAGTGCGGAGCGTGTTGCCTTTTGGCAGCGCTGTGGTGCGCGCGCCTGTTTGTTTACGCCGTAGCAGATACGCGTGTGCGATGTTGTGAGTCTAGAACGAGATGGCGCACTCGTACAGAAAAACGACTTTGAAGTTCAGTTTTGCGAACGACTATACACGACCAAAGGCACACGAGATTGAACGTTTCTTAAGAGAAGAGGTAAAAATCGATCCACTGGAAATCGTGGGAATCAATTTATCGATCGTTTCAAGCGTCGCCTATGTCAAGCTTGTTGACGAGGCTGCTTGCGAAAGACTCCTACAACGATCACCGAACGGGTATCGTTTCTGTCATGCCGACGGGAATGTTGGTGCGGTTACGGTCGATCACGCGGGAATTGGGGTTCCGCACTATACGAGTCTTCGAACTTCCGTTTGAGGTCCCGTCTGAACTTGTTACCGGCGCCTTTCGACCATACGGTACAGTTCTATCCCATGTGGCCGAAAAATGGACGAGTTTTACCACGTACCCCGTTTTAAATGGGGTGCGACAAATACGGATAGAACTGCGAAAGCACGTCCCCTCTTATTTGTACATAGGAGGTTGTCGAGCGATTATAATCTATGGTGGGCAACCTCGCACTTGCTCGGGGTGCGGGAAAGAAGGTCACGTCCGCTCGGAATGCCTCGAGCGACGTTTAGTGCAAACCCCACGGGATGACGTTCAGGCGCCTCAACAGATGACTGTCTTACCGTTGACCTTTGTGGAAGCCCTGAGAGGCGACGTGAGGGAGATTTCCGATGGGCACCAGCAGCTGCCCCCTATAGAGAACATGGACACCAACGGACTGGAACTCCGACCACCGGTTCCACCACAGCAGACACAGGACACCACACAAGAGATGCAGCTGACGGCCGCTCCAGGCTCATCCGTGGTGGCTGCCAGTGCTTCCACCGAGAGCGTGATAGGCCAGGCCCAAGACGGAGGATACGCAACCCAAACAGCCGATGCGGAAGCAAGGCAACGGAAACAGCGTTCGCCGAAGAGAAGAAAGAAGCGTCGACTGACCTCTGCTGACGATAGCCATAGTCCCGAGGGGACAGTGGACGACAGCGACAGTATCGACCTGAGACCAGTGGATTCAACAGATACCCAGATGACGATGCAGGAATTGCACAGCGACGATAACTTGAACTGTCCTTCTGGTGACCGGAAGGCAGAAATGGAGATGACAATTGTCCAACATCAGAGCGGTGACAACGTTGCCTCCCATCCTTCGACCAGTTCCGGAAATATGCTGGGGGACTGGGCGCAAGAAATGGACCAACAGGAACAGAATGAAAATACGAACGCGACGATTGAGGATAGTCCTGGCCAGAGACCGGAAGGGGTCGGGAAATGTTGAACAACTTAGTGTGGTGAGGAGCGCCGGGGGTGCAGATAGACGATTAATGACACCGCCCTACAACTGATGAACACACGCCAGGCGTACCGCATTGCAACGATAAACATTAATGGCATTCGGACACCGCTTAAAATTCAAATGCTGAAAGATATGTTACGCGCTGCGGACGTGGATATTGTACTCCTACAAGAAGTGCGTTTCACATCGCCGCCAGAGTTCTACGAGGCACATTATTCAGTGCACGATGAAAGTGGATGCGGTGTGGCGATTCTCACCAGGGAAGGAATAGGACTTGAGGACGTCATGTCTCTCCCTTCCGCACGTGGCATAGCGATCACTGTCGACGGCGTTCGTGCCATCTGGCTCCACAAAACGAAGAGAAAGGGCGACCTTTTACACCGAAGAGATAGCACCGTTGTTCGCTGGACGCTATGATAACTATATAGTGGGCGGCGACTTTAATTGTGTCGTCGACAAAAAGGACCAAGTACCTCATTATGTGCCATACATGGAACTGCGTGCGTGGATACCTGGGAACTGCAGCATGGCGACAGACTGGGTTATACGTTTGTAACGGGACACTCGGCGAGTAGACTAGATAGAGTATATGTGACACGAGCTCTACGGACGGCGATACTGGATGCCGAAATCTGGCCAGCGGCTTTTACGGATCATATGGCGTATGTCTGTACGATTTCACTAACGCGTCAGAAGATATGGCGGAGTAAGGGTCACTGGAAAATGAATTGTGCACTTTTACGTGACACTGCATGTCGCCGGTCGATAGAGACGGCCTGGGAGACCTGCGTTCGCCGCCAACGAGCATATACCTCGGTTCTCCAGTGGTGGATCAAATGCGCAAAACCAACGTTACGGAGAACGTTGATACGATACGGGCAGGACAAATCGCAGTGGAACCGCACGACGGCTGATTTTTATTTTATAGCCCTGAGGGAGCTGATGACCCAACAACCATCGGCGGAAAGGCACACGGCCATGCGCAGGATAAAAGCCAAGTTATTACAGCTGACGAGACTAAGAATGGAAGGTATAATGGTCCGGGCGAGATTGGCGGACACAGTTGCTGCCGAAACCCCCTCCATGCACCACGTAGTACGTGAACGCCAACGACGACGCAGGACATTGATCAGGGAACTAATCTCTGAAACTGGCCAGCAAGTTGTGAACCAGCGTGATATTGCGCATGTGTTTACTGACTATTTCCGCCAGTTATATGGACCTGTGCAAGTGAACCACGAGACACTACATGATGTCATCTTGGAAATGCCAGATAGAGGACCACCACTGGATGCAGAGACTTTCATCACAGCGATAACAGTGGACGAGCTGACAGATGCAATTGGCAGGGGGGCTCCGAACAAGTCCCCAGGACAGGACGGCTTCCCAATTGAATTTTACCGCGCCTTTGCATACCTCATGGGACGGACCTGGATTGAGATGTACAACGAACTCCTGTTACCGCAGACGGAGATACCAGCCGAGTTCACGGAGGGTATCATCATCCTAATACCCAAACCACGCGGTGCGGTGGCAGAAGGCCAGGAGATTATAGACCACTCACTCTCTTGAACTGCGACTATAAGATTTTCGCGCGCATCCTTGGGGCTCGCCTGCGGTCTTCAATTTCTGATAGACTCCTCATATATCAAACGTGCCTCGGCGGTACGAGTAACGTACATACGGCGCTCGGCGACTACCGAGATATCATCGCATTAGCAACGGCATGCCGAGTGTGTGGGGCACTCGTCGCTATTGACTTCGATCATGCGTTCGACAGAGTGGATCATACCTTTTTGCATGCGGTGATGGGCAGATTGGGAATCCCACAGGCCTTCATTCTAGTGATCATGCGACTGTTACACGGCGTGCGATCAAAGGTCTCCGTGAATGGGCGGGGCAATGACTACATTGTTATTTCCCGGTCAGTTCGTCAAGGTTGCCCCCTTTCGATATTTTTGTATGCAATGGCTTTGGAACTCTGTATATATGGTCTCCGAAGACGATTGGAGGGAGTGCCGTTGCCACAACTGACCTTTCATTGCCGCGCTTATGCTGACGATGTGATGCTGGTGGCAAGGACAGACGACGAAGTACGTACGGCGTAGGCATGGATACAGCGATACGGGATGGCGGCGGGAAGCGTGCTTAATCTACAGAAATCACGCTGCGTGAATGTCGGTCGAGGATTACAACCGGGGGAGGAAGGCCCGCTCATGTTAGTTAAGACCATAAAATGTCTAGGTGTTACGTTCCACACGGATGTGCAGCGGACAGCAGCGGATAACTACCGACGCATATTGAAGCTGATGCGGACAATGGTGTTGTTACAGAAATTAAGAGCGTTGGATATGATTCAGAGGGTGACCTATGTTAACGTATACCTCGCACCGAGACTCACTCACGTAGCGCATGTCCTGCCTTTAACGCGCACAATGGCATCACGGATACAAGCAACTTTCGGAACCTACGTGAGTGTGGGACACCTGTTTAAGATCCAATACACAACGCTTACGCTACCACCTGGAGAAGGTGGACTTGGTCTAGTGAACGTATATGAAAAGGCACGGGCGTTATTCGTCAGTACGATTTTCCGACAGTGGCGCGGTCAACTTCGCAATATCTCCGGTGCGTTGGCCGATGTACTAGCGCTCACTTTAATGCTGCCCCTAGTCAATGTGGGCCATATTTCACCGAAGCTGTCACATTTCAATTTTTTTTTTTTTTTTTTTTTTTTTTTTTTTTTTGGAGCTTAGCTATGTCAGAGAGTCCTTCCCAACAACACGACTACCGACGACGCGAGATGTATACCAACTCTTACTGCGCCGGTGCCCCAGGAATACCCTGGAAAAGAAGTACCCAGACAAGAACTGGCGACAGATATGGCGCGTTATACGGAACGTTTACCTCCCAACGTCGGTACGCTCAACATAATATGTGGTGGTAAATAGGAAGTTCGCAACGAATCAACGGCGGCACGCGATTCATTTGGCAGACACTCCACTATGTTTAGGCTGCGCAACAGTGGACACTGATGAACATCGTTTAGCATGTAGTGGGACGGCTCCAGTGTGGCACTTGGCACAACAGATATTGGCGTTCCTGTTACGCTCCGCCCCTCACACAATGTCATCAGACACAATTTTTTCCCCCCAAGAATCTTATTTTCCAGTCCAAAAAACCAATGCAATGACATGGGTACGGGGAACGGTGGTGGGCTACGTGTATAACGAATCAGAAAAGGACAAAATTGATTTTTGGCATTTTCTCCTGGATGGACACACGAAGCTGCAACAGCATAAGAAATATGGGCAAGACTTCGCTAATTACTTGCGACTTACATTTACTGACCCGCCGGCCAGATGGGGTGTGACGGGTGAGAGATGAGATAGACGAAGAAGCCGAGATAGACATCGATCACACTTACGGACCCTTAGTTAATTTCGAGAAGACGACCCAGTCTTACACCAACGTCTGGAGAACGAGTCGATAGATGGCCTCTTGCTCTATCGAACGTCGGGTCGTGAGCAGGTGACGCCCCCGACACGAATTTCATTTCATTGCTACAGGATCATGTTTCTTTTGTATTTGTACTATCCGCAATGTCTTCATGTCTTTCATTTGGGCATTTTCAGTTTTATTCATTTCCTTAATTAATTACGTTTCTAATTAGCCACTATTTGTCAACATATGACAATTAAAAAAAAAAAAAATACTGAATGGTCAGCGTGACGGATTGCCGTCCTCAGGGGCCCAGGTTCTATTCCCGGCTGGGTTGGAGATTTTCTCCGCTCAGGAACTGGTTTTTGTGTTGTATTCACTATCATTTCATCCCCATCCGGCGCGCAGGTTGCCCAATGTGGCGTCGAATGTAATAAGACCTGCACCAAGGCGGACGGATCTGCCCTGTAAGGGGCCACCCGACCAATGAAGCCACACGCTCATTTTTCCACCTTCCGGTATTAATAGTGCAGCGTCACATATAATTAGTTTCCTCGTCAATAGACATCGCAGTAGACAAATAACATTGCTGATGGTGTGAATACATAACGAAACATCTTTCCCGCTAATGTGGACAGTACCAGAGTCAAGAAGTTGGAAACGTTTGCGAAACACAGCGGGACACAATGTTTCCTATAGAAATATGTTTACAGTGGCAATGAAATCGCTACTCTACTAGAACTGAGGTATTTTAGTTGCCTTCGTGAAATCCTCTTTCAGGACATCGTAAATAACTTCACATGCCCTGTTGCCAGGTATCTTAGCGTCAGCCGCATATGTGCTGTAATTGCTCTCCTCATATTTTTCCGTATTATATGAGAGATTGTGAGCCATTTTGCTTCGTCTTGCTGATTCTTGCATTTGTTTGCAGCAGAAGCTGCGATCACAGATCATATCAGAATTTCCTCTATTACGAATTTCTGAATAAAGGAAATTAACTTTTGAGATTGCGGCAGCCTAATCGCTTGCCGCTGCATTTCTTTTCTAGACCGACACACGATGGGCGAGCAGTGGATGGGAACTTCTGTCATTTGAACACATCATATTTGCAGCGAATTTTTAACTGCGCAGATTTTTGCGCAGGTATTTGCGCAAACATGTCGTTGCCAGCGGGCTGGTTTTCAAATTATGTCATATATACGTAACATCAAGAACATGCTTTCTCAAGACTTATTTGAAGAATTGGTCACAAAAATTACCAGTTCATACACTAACATCCAGTTCTGAGTTCGTTATTAAGCAACTGAAAATATTTGATTTTCTAAAACAAAAGTGTGTTTGTTTACATACTGACACGTATACATATCTAGATGAAACTCTTTGCCGATATGGTTTGACGTTTCTTAATGTGGTCTCTTTATGCTGGTGTTTGTTATGTTTATATTGTTTCGAAATAATCTGCGATGAAAGTTATAGATTCTTAAATTTTTAGTGACTAATAATGTGTGATGAGGGAAGTGATTGTACGGATATTTCAGAATTCAGACCTGGTGAAAGGTGGCCGCCCGTTGGTGCTAATGAACTCGATGACGAAACAGTTTCATGTGGACAGAACGATTGCAGGTGAGCGTCTGCTAGCCCTACTAAGAAATGCAAACGTTTACTCGGTTTAGTATCTTCTGTAATTCTGTAAGTAACGTAATACAGAGCCATGACGGGTGTCGGGGATGCGTCATTTCTTTTTTTAATAATTCGGCAGGATGAAGTATTCTATGTGTCTTCTTAAACGGTTTTTCTTTCAAAAGAAATTTTAAAAAACGCAGCATAGGAATGACGATCGTAGATATTGCCAAGCCTCGATACTGCTCACATTACCATTGTAATCGCGTAAAGACTATACAGAAATGTTGAATTGCACATTGCTTCATTCAACACTGAATGAAATTAAGCTTAATGAGAAGCTCAGACAGGCAGGTACTAGAGATGCTAAATTATCACAATATTCGCTTAAAGGTACAGTGGAAAATAATGTTAGTATGTCACAAGATTCGCATAAAATTACAGTGAAAAAGCAATGTTAGTACATTTAATCAGAATATCAGGGGATTAGAAAACAAAGTAGATGAGCAACTTGTTTGTGTAAAAGTATTAGAAACTGAGGTTGGAATATATGTACTATGTATGTCTGAACATCATATAGTCACAGGTATGGAAAGGGTAAATATAGGTGGATATAAGCTTTCAGCGCATGTAAGTAGACACACTACATAGAGAGAGGAAGAGTTGCCATATATGTTAAAACTTCTCATTGTGTGAAAAATTTAGAAACAAAAAAATTGTGTAGAGCGACATATAGAAACATGTGTATGTGTGAGCTTTAACTAAATAATAGTACTTTTATAATTGTAGCTGTGTATAGGTGCCCATTGGGAAATTTTCACCTTTTTGAAAAACTTTGATTCTTTGTTGTGGTATGTCAGATTGAGGGAAGCAAATTATTATTTGTAGGGATCTCAATGTAGATTTTCTGAAAGAGACAGATAGAAAGTTTGATCTTGAAGTTATACTTGATTCTTTCAATATGATGTCATTTATTGCTTTTCTTACTCGGGTGGTACAGGAAAGCAGCACACTGATGTACAATGTTTTTATAGATCTAACTTAATTTTATCAAATAAAAATTTTCGCTCTTAAGATTTGTCGGGTCGACAGAAGCGTCCGATCCCACGCGTCGGCTTTGACCCGTGACGTAAGGGTGTTGTTGTGTGTGACGTCATAACGGCGCGGAGTTTGGTTTGAGTGTGGCTGTCTCCAGTTCTGTTTTATCTTATTTTATTTACTTTTCTGATCTGTTCGTTCTATCTCGTGAGTTTTTTTTTTAATTTAAAAACACTTATTACTGATTTTAATTATCTGTTTCCTCCAATTTCTGTTTTAGTTTATTATATTTATCTTTCTGATCTGTTCGTTCTATCCCGTGAGATTTTTTTTTTAAAGACAAAAAACACTAATCAGCTACTGAAGCATCTTTATCTTCTATGGGTTGCAGGGGTTACGACCCCTGGGGAGGTGGGTGGGTATTCATGCATGGCTGTCTTCACTTACACGTTGTAGCTACGCAAGGCGTCTAAATTTGTTTATATTTAGTTTGCCCCCCACCCAAAACACCCCATTTCCCGCACTTGTCCCGTTAGTGTCGTTAGGCTTCTTGTGGAAATTGTGTGTGTTTGTTTTTGTTTCCGCCATATTTGTGACGTCATGGGTCAAAGCATACGTGCGGGATCGGACGCTTCCGTATTTCCGAATTGTCTGTCTGATCATGATGCACAGCTAGTTACAGTATATGATATATACAGTAATGCAAAATAGTCCACCAAATTAGTGTGTTCAATTAATGATTTCCCGAAGAAAACAGTGAAGCATAATTGTAAGAAACCATCTAAAAAGCCTTGGCTTACTAAAGGGATGAAAATATCTAGTAAACAGAAATTGGAAATATGTATTATACCTAGAAGGAGTAATGATCCAGAAACAGTCAAACATTATAAAAACTCTGTACCGTATTAAGAAAACTTATTAAAAAGTCCAGGACTATGTGCATTCTGTCCGAAATTAGCACCTCTGATAACAAAATTAGAACAATTTGGAATATTGTTAAAAGGGAAACAGGGCAACGAAGAGCACAGGAAGCTTGTTTTTCTATCAAACTCAATGAAAAGTTTCTTAACAAAAAGGACTAGAAAATATTTTTAATAATAATTTTTTAAACACTGTAGAGAAAATAGAATCCAGATATTCATTAGAAAATGCAGGTCTGTATATGGAAGAGACAATGCTTAAGCTATTTGATAAAATTGAAATTAAAGCCACCTTTCCTACTGAAATTAGAAAATTCGTCAAAACTAAAGCTCACATGGAATTGATGGCATTTTCAACAGAGTACGAAAAGCTTGTTCCCAACAGAAAAGTAGGATTCTCAGTCATATGTGAAGTACCTCACTGCAACAGCGCATTTTTCCTGATAGACAGAAATATGCTGCTGTTAAACCATTGCATAAAAAAAGAGATAGGTCTGATGCTAACAACTACCACCCAATCTCACTTCTGACAGCTTTATCCAACATTCTTAAAGAAGTAATAGATTCAACAGTAGCTTCACATATTTGTAAAAATGAGGTGCTAACAGGACATCAGTTTGGTTTTCAGAAAGGTTTTTCAGTAGAAAGTGCTATATATTCTTTCACTGATAAAACATTAAATGCTCTGAATAACTGAACATCACCATTGGGATATATTGTGATCTCTCAAAGGCTTTTGACTGTGTGAATTATGAAGTTCTTGCAGATAAGCTTAAGTATTGTGATATGAATGTGACAGTGCACAAATGGTTTAATTCATAGTTCATTTGGGAAGTGCAAAATGTTGAAATTAACAGTACAGATAGCCTGCAAAAATCAGGAGAGTCCTCCAGCCAGGGAGATACCAAGAATGGTGTCCCACCAGGTTCAGTCTTGGTTCCCTTGTTGTTCTTTAATGACATGCCACTCTATATTAATGAAGATACAAACCTAATTCTTTTTACAGATATTACAAGTATAGTAATCACATCCAACAAACAAGAATTAGCTGAAGAAATTATAAATAATGTCTTTCAGAAAATTATTAAGTGGTTCTCTGCAAATGGACTCTCACCAAATTTTGAGAAAACATGTTATATACAGTTATGTACAGTAAATGGTATAACAAGATTGATAAACATAGACTTTGAACAGAGGTTTGTTGCTAAGACACAATATTAAAAATATGTGGATGAATGCATTTATGAGAAATTGAATTGTAAGAAACACATTGATGATCTGCTAAAAACTATTAGGTTCAGCTACTTATGCTGTTAGAGTTATTGCAAATTTTGGTGATAAACATATCAGTAAATTAGCTTGCTCTGCCTATATACATTCACTGTCTTCGTATGGCATCATATTTTGGGGCAATTCGTCATTAAGAGAAAAAGTATTCTTTGCACAAAAGTGTGTAATCAGGATATTAGCTGAAGCCCATCAAAGATCACCTTGCAAACATTTATTTAAAAAACTCAGGATATTCACAGTATCTACATAATATGTATATTCAGTTATGAAATATGTTATTAATAACCCATCCCAATTCAAAAATAATAGCAAAGTGCATAGCTGCAATACTAGAAAAAAAGACGATCATCAATATTGTGGGTTAAATCTGACTTTGACACTGAAAGGGGTGAATGATGCTGCCACAAAAATCTTTGGTCATTTAATATTGATATCACATGTGATAGGAGCTACGCTTCAAGATTCACTGACTTAGTAAAGATATATGGTTTCAAATTGTATTTCTTTGAATATACCGGAGACAATGGCCAATCAGCAAACTGTATTGACAATGTTCTAACTAACTATGTATGTGAAGATATATATAAATTCTGCCTAGATCTAGGTATTTCAGATCATTGTGCATTGTTCATTGAGCTGCCACAGACAGACAGGAACATTTTACGTATGAGAATTCATATGAGCAGGAATTTGGCAAAGAAAACTTGCTGATATTTGGTAAGAAGCTAAAAGAGAAAAAATGGCCTTTTGATATTCTATCTCAAGTGATGAAAACTTTCAGAAATTCCTAAATAGTTTTCTTGGTGTCTTTAATGAAACATTTTCACCTAAACTCCGCAGCAATAAAATGACAAATAAATTAAAGTGGATTACTCAAGGCATAAAAATTTCCAGTGTAAGGAAAAGGCAGCTGCACAGAGAACTAAAATACAAAAGAAGATATTGATTTCCTTGGATATGTTAGACTCTATAAAACCATTTTTAAGAGATGTCAAGGCAGCAAAATAGGCTAATTTTAAATCATAAAAATAAGACAAAGGCTATGTGGTCAGTCATTAAATCTGAGTTAGGCATTAAAGCCTGTAACCAAGGAATTTCAAAAATTGACATTGAAGTAAGTGCTGTTGTAAGTCCAACTCAAATACCAGAGCAATGTCTGATGTTGGTGTAACAAATTAACACAACAAAGTAAATCCCTCTGGACTAAGTGGAATCTCTGAAAACTTTACAAAATCCTTAAAAGTTTCTGTGGAGGAAGTAGAAAATGCTATTCTAACATTAAGAAACAAAAAATCTGCAGGTTGGGATGCAATGGCCTCCAAAGTTATTAAAGTAGTTCACAATAATAAATCAGTGTTTTGAAGAGGGCGGTTTCCTGCAGGTACTGAAATATGCTTAAGTCAAACCACTCTTCAAGAAGGGATCATGAAAGATCATGGAAAATTATTGTGTTACCTCAATTCTCCCAATCATATCTAAAATATTTGAAAAACATGCTGTTGCCCATATCCTAAACGTCATTGCAAAATATTCTGTTATTCTAATCAGTTTGGAAAAACACCATCGATGCAAGGAACAGTTTCATTGAGAAGATAAGTACATCATTAGACAAGAGAAATAAGGTGGCAGGAATTCTCTGCGACCTCACAAAGGCGTTTCATTCTGTAAACCAAGCATTGCTTATTTACAAACTCGAAAAGTATGGCATAAGTGGCACTGCCCTACAATGGCATCAATCTACTTATCAAACAGAAAGCAAAGAGTCAGTATCTCTTTAAACAGCACATATTATTTTTCTGGCTGGAAAAAAAGGGGTCTCTCAGGGTGTTCCACAAGGCTCCATATCAGGCCCAGTCCAATTCCTCTTCTTTGCCAATGACTTGCCATTAAATATCAAGCTCTCCATCAGTTCTGTTCGCAGATGATACTTCTGTGTTAGTTGAAGATCAGGATTTGGAAAAAGTTCCCAAATCTGTGATCAGTACTCTCAGTACCTTAGAAACTTGGTCCAGCTAAATGGGTTTAGTTTAAACTTATCTAAGACTCACATGATACAATTCAAAACCAAACAGTCAAAATGTGAGCAGGTTAAGATTGTTCACAACAGCCAGGATATAGAAGAAGCTGACTGACTCAGTCAAATTCTTAGGTTTAAATGTAGATCAAAATTTTAGCTTGCAGGCACACTTTAAATACCTAGCAAATAAACTGAGCAGCTTTGCGTTTGCAATGCAAATATTATCAACTGCAGCTGACATGGACATATGAAAAGTGGCGTATGCAAGCTACTTTTTTGGGGTAACTCGACAAGCGTATTGCAGATACTAAAAATACAGAAAAAAATCGTGCTAAATATGTGCACTGCAAGTCATAAAGAACCATGTCATACATTATTTAGAAAACTTAAAATATCAACTCTGCCATCCCTATACATATATACGAGATTATTGTATTTTTGTACAGCAGATGTGAATTAGTTAAGGGAAACCATTTTGTCCATTCGCATGGTACTAGAAACAAAGACATTTTTTTTCTCCCCATCCACTGCCTCAGACTGTATGCCCAGGGACCTCAATTCATGGGAATGAAAATTTGTAATAAATTAAAAGGGAACAAGTTGATGAAGATGAATTTAAGTCCAGTTGAAAGAAAGCTATATGAGGTACTGACACTGATCTGTTATTACTCAGTGGATGAATTCATGCAGGACAGACTAGAAATTTGAGCTGAATACAATGTGTTACATGTTCCAAGAAATATACTTATAGTGCTATTATTTAATGTCGTGCTATTATTAATTAGTGTAAAACTCATTGTAACTGTATTAAAAATTTTTGACATGTCTCCTGTCTGCAAACCAAATGGATTGCAAATGTACGTCTTGAGATGAATAAAATACAATTTGCCCAATATCATTAGAAGTCTGGCAGATGCCAACCAACATAAAAAAAACTTTCTGAATGACCACTCCTTCTGCTCAACAGATGAATCTTAGATATGAAGTAGTAACTGAAAAATATAGTGTGTAAAATATACACACACTGAAGACCCAAAGGAACTGGTGCACCTGCCTAATATCGTGTAGGATCTCCGTGAGCACGCGGAAGTGCTGCAGCACAGTGTTGCATGGACTTGACTAATTTCTGAAGTAGTGCTGGAGGGAATTGACACCATGAATCCTGCAGGGCTGTCCATAAACCTGTAAAGTACCGGCGAGGGGGGGGGGGGATATCTTCTGAAATGAACAGCATGTTGCAAGGCATCCCAGATATGCTCAATAAAGTTCATGTCTGGGGAGTTTGGTGGCGAGCAGAAGTGTTTAAACTCAGAAGAGCATTCCTGGAGCCATTCTGTAGCACTTCTCGATGTGTGGGGTGTCACATTGTCCTGCTGGAATTACCCAAGTCCGCCGGAATGCACAGTGGACATGAATGGATGCAGGTGATCAGACAGGATGCTATCATACATGTCACCTGTCAGAGTCGTATTTAGACATGTCAGGGGTCCCGTATCACTCCAACTACACATGCCCCACACCAATACAGAGCCTCCACCAGCTTGAACAGTCCCCTGCTGACATTGAGTCCATGGATTCATGAGATTGTATCCACACTCGTACATGTCCATCCGCTTAATACAATTTTAAATGAGACTCTTCCCACCAGTCTGCATTTTTCCAGTCATCAACAGTCCAATGACGAGCCCAGGCAAGGCGTAAAGCTTTGTGTTGTGCAGTCTTCAAGGATACACGAGTGGGCCTTCGCCCACATTGATGATGTTTTGTTGAATGGTTTGCACACTGACTATTGTTGATGGCCCAACATTGAAATCTACAGCAATTTATGGAAGGGTTGCACTTCTGTCATGTTGAATGAGTCTCTTCAGTCGTTGTTGGTCCCATTCTTGTGTGTGTACATTTTGTGTGTAATGAAAATTTATGTTAAACTGGCATTTTCCACATCATTATGAAATGTCATATGAGCATGTATACAAGCGAGTCTTGGCTGTACATTACCATGTTGTAGATCCAGCGTTTCATCTGTCAAACTTGCATATTTGTATACCACCAGCATTGAGTATCTCAAGTATAATTCTCATACATATATTATCCGACTTTCAGCATATTTTTTTGTTTTTCTTATTGTTGAATTTTAGTTGACCCAAGTGCCACGTATGCGGGGAAAAATTACTTCAGTATACTTATAATTTCTTCATTTGAGAATTTAAAATTTTAGCCTGTTACCTTAGTTAGTGTGAAAATTACAAATTTCCTTTTGTCTTCAGGTTTACACCAGAAGAGAAAAGGTTGCGAGATCTTGAGGAGCAGCATGAGTCACTTAATAGTGCCCTAATATCTCTGACAACACATTTTGCACAAGTGAGTATCTTCAGAGATTCAACATTCTTAGTCAGCTATTGTTGAGAAGTGACAAAATTTAGAATTGATCCTCAGTATATTGCACACTTCCTAATGCTGTTAGTATTTTTACCAAACACAGCACCAGAATAAACCCAAATCTGCTTGTGTTACGTGCAAACACTCAAATTTGACAAAAGGGAACATTCCACATGGGCATCCAGCTGTTTGACAACTTCACCATACATATAAAGTCTACTGAAGACAACATTCAGTTTAGTAAAGTCGTAAAGTCCTATTCGTTGTGTCACTTTTTTACTGTGTAAAAGAATACCTAAAAAAGTAATCTTGCTGATTATGTTTAAGTGTAAAACATGAACTGTTCAGTGAAGGTAACTTAGTCAGTCTGTTGGAGTGTATTACAATACCGTAATCTACCCACAATAGAGTTTAGCAATGTTAACAAATTTTGTCTGACATCTGTAACACATTGTGTACTGTCAGATCACATGGATTAAATAAATGAATAAATAAATACCAATTATTGCATTGCTTTATGTTAATATAGTTCATTGTAGATTTGTAATACATTTTTATTGTCAAGTGTACTCAATTTCACCTTTCCCTGGGTACCTCAGTGGGATTTAACATGTGCCATAACAACTCATAACAAAAATTTAGCAACATTTCTTTCTCGCTTTTAGTGTTTAATCTTCATTGGAACTGAATCAGGGAAAGTATAGCAGTAATTAAGGTTTAACTGAAGTGTTCAGTACACTGGTTTGCCAACTCACAGTAAGAGAGCCACCTTTCGACTTAGCCTGAACATTGGGCTAAGCTACAGATCTTTATCTCACCACATCTAAGATTTTTACATTCACTTTCATTGGCTTCGCCAACACATGACCAGATTGTCCCCTTCCTGCTTAACCTATACCTCGTGCTTCGCTACAGATCAGTCTCTCACTAAAACCTACATTCCAACAACTAATATAGATGCAAAGAAAATATCAGTTTTCCGCTCTCTTTCTGTGTGCAAGTGTATGACGTTAAGTGCCACTTCACCATTATGTCAAAGTACTAAGCTGTTGTTCAGCACTGGTAGGTTCAGTTGACCTGCAGAAAACTGATCTTATAAGTTTTTAAAAAGTAGGAATAATGATATTTACTAGAGCACTTTTTTTATATGTTATAATATCGAACCAATGTATGATATTATCCTACATTTCACATACACTGTACGCTGCCTGTATAAACTCCTGTTTGTTTTTGCTATACTGCCCTGTATTATGTGGGTATGAACAGAAACTAGTTGTCATTGATCATTGTATTCACTGAGCAGCTTACTGGTGTCCCAAAATATTAATTACTTTTGGTATTTACAGAAGGGCATGTAGTAAACACTATTGTCTGCTGATATAAATTACTTTATTTTGCTACCAGTTATGATCATATGGTATAATGCTCAGCCACCTGAGGCATATGACACAGATTCATCTGTGATGTCAGAAGTTGAATGGTCATGATCAAAACTGGTAGCAAAGTAAAGTGCTTCATCATAGCAACTATTGGAATCTTCAACAAGACTTTCTTTCAGTACATTGAAGCTTTGTGCCACTGTTCTGTTCACAATACTGTATTGTACTGAACTAACATACTGGGACTTATGTGTAAGATATTTGCCTCTGACTGCTGATGATATTTCAGGCCTGAGTTTTTTGAAGTACTTTCTTTGAAGAGTAGGGAGCTATAACGTAGTTATTCCCTATTGGAATCTGCTTGTTAATTACGTGATGCTCCGAGCGGCATATTGTCATATTCAGATTTAAAATGCTGATAACTTTTCTGTGTATGTAGGACAGAGACAATTGTAATGCGCTTTGTATAACAGATACAGATGCAATGCTTATCATCATTTAAGTACATATTTTTATCATACACAAACAATTTTTATTGAATTGACATATTTTGCATGATACAATTTGTTGTTTAGAACACAGCAAGCTGTCGTAGTGTGTAAGGCTTTCTTTCATTTGGGAAAATCAGGTTTTTAATTCTATCTGGCCATCCAAATTGATTAATGTGGAAGCCAGGATGCAAAGGACATGGCCAATTTGTTTTCCTAACTTTCTCATATTCAAATGTGTGGTCCCTCTCAAATTAACTCTCGTCAGTGGGACGCTAAACCCTGATTTCCTTTCTTTTCATGAAATGTGTAAATAACAAAACTTATCCTCAGCAAAAATTATTTCTGTACACTTGTCAGGATGGTCTCTCTCTCCCTCCCTCTCTCCCTCCCTCCCTCCCTCCCTCCCTCCCTCCCTCCCTCCCTCCCTCCCTCCCTCCCTCCCTCCCTCCCTCCCTCCCTCCCTCCCTCCCTCCCTCCCTCCCCCCCCCCTCTCTCTCTCTCTCTCTCTCTCTCTCTCTCTCTCTCTCTCTGACGACCTATCAGCTGTTGGCTAAGGATCATGGTTTAGTCTACACCAAGTTCCTTTGGGTTGGTGTTAGAGTGATTTGTGAGGGCCTCATTGCTGAATTTCTAAAGTTTTGCTCTATTGGAGGATTAGAAACAACACTGAATGTTGGTGATCAATAGTCTTTATGGGACACTAGATGAGGATTCAGCACCAAATGACAGGTGGCATTTCACCCGTCACAGATAACAAATGTGGAGATGATGTCATGTGTCCCTGTTGTCACTTTAAATCCTCATTGTGAACAGTGTTAACGGTTAACACACGTTGGACTGAGGTCTTTCTTTAGCAAATGTGTTGATGGAAAGATTGTCATATATCACATTGGATGTGTATGTTGAAGTAGCACAATGCTTAGATGTCAAACTGAGACTTTATCATCAAATGATAAGATGTGCAGAACTGCTATAGCATTGTTCATTGAATATATACTTACACAGGGACAGAACAATGCATTAACACCTTACTGCACTTCAGATTACTTCACGATGCTGTCTTGGCTTGACATTAAAATTCCATGCCACTTTGACACTCATAACCAGCATTTTATCATATGTGATAGCCTGGCTGGATATAAACAGCGTATCCATAGCTGAGCAGGGATTACACAAAAGCGCTGTAGATTCAGTTGGTTTGTGGTTAGTGGCTGAGGCATTTCAAGGTAATCACTGCCTTAAGATCTTTTTCCTTTTTGGTTAGGGAAGTCGTGTAACATTTTTCAGTAAGGTTAATTCAGAAAACTCAAAAAAATTTTAGACTTAGGCCAGTGTCCCTTCATACAAAGTTACATACCATATGGTTATAATTAAATTAGAATTATATTAATACCTTCAGCTGCTAACGGGCCTTGATATATATGAATAGGGCCAGGTGAAAATGTGTGCCCCGACCGGGACTCGTACCCGGGATCTCCTGCTTACATGGCAGACGCTCTATCCATCTGAGCCACCGAGGTCACAGAGGATAGCGTGGCTGCAGGGACTATCTTGCTCACGCCTCCTGTGAGACCCACATTCTCACATTGTATGTCCACAAACTACATTCATAGTGTCCCACCCCAACACACTCATTACTCGTGGAGGATATTCCTACCAAGTCCCGTAAGAGTTCATAGAATATGTGTGCATCTGCACAGAAGAAGGAGGTCATGGCCGGTGTTGCCAGAACTATATACTTATATGGATATGGTGTTTACTCGTGGAAGACATTCTTTCCAAGTCTTCCATGAGTAATGAGTGTGTTGGGGTGGGACATTACGAATGTAGTGCGTGGACATACAAGGTGAGAATGTGGGTCTCATGGGAGGCGTGCACAAGATAGTCCCTGTAATCGCGCTATCCTTTGTGCCCTCAGTGGCTCAGATGGATAGAGCGTCTGCTATGTAAGCAGGAGATCCCAGGCTCGAGTCCTGGTTGGGGCACACATTTTCACCTATCCCCGTTAGCAGCTGAAGGTATTAATATAATTCTAATTTTGTTCTAGGCGGCTGCAGGTCATCAGTGGTGTCTGTTCTTTCACACATGTCCGAAAAAACAGACACCATATCCATATAAGGTTATAATTAAAGTGCAGCTATTTGCAGAGGTCCAGTAGGGATTTAATTACCATATGGCAGCGAAAATTGGTATATATTCTAAGTGTTAATGTGAAATCAATTTACACTGGAAAAAAATTAGATCGAATTTTGGCCTCCAGATGCAAATCTGGTGCTGTGGATACAAAAAGACATATAGAAATTTTTCCATATGTAATGAAATAGGATTGGGATGTGGGCAGAAAATTTCAGACAGGTAAGAAAAGTATAATGTTGATTTTATTATTAACCACTGCTTACACAATTTGTTCAATGTGAGCACCAGAGGTGTCTATGAGATTCTGTACTGAGCCAGAGTTGCACGTGGTGGACAAATTCGGAACTAATCTTTTTCAGCATAAATCGGTTCAGCATTAAACGCATTATCATATCTACTGAGTTACACTTCCATACGATAATTATAGCCCACATTGAAATTCTGTGAGTATCTGCACTTTCATTATAACCACCCTGTATATACCATGTTTAAAAGATGTCGATAATTATAATTAAGATAAATGTTTTCTTAGGAAAATTAAAATCCGTCCTATCTGAGCAGTCTTTATACATGATCAGTTACAACTCATGTAAGGTCATTAACAGGCTGGAAGAAGGAAAAAAAAACCAAAGTATCTGTGAAAGGTCAGTACTACACACAATTCTTCACTGTTTTCCCTGCTTAGGCAGGAAGGTGGGCTGTTTGAGTCCATATGTGAACTGTTCAATGAGTTGATATAGGCACTGTAATTCTATTGTGACTGCATGTTTATTAAAAAAGAGGGGGGGGGGGTGTATATTTTCCAGGTGAGAATCTATTGGGGACATCTCTGGTGTTCACCTTACAGGTGAATAAGGAACTGCCTGTCTTGCCACCTTTTTTGTGACACAAACATAGTGCCATCATCATCTCCAGGAGGATAGCAAATAGTTGTGAGTGTGTCTTAACATCACTGCAGCAGTAAGTTTTGCAACTTGTCCTTCCAGTTCTCAACTGTGCTTGCTGTTCTTGTCATTCCTGACATCGGCATCTGTCACTGCAATCACCTCACTAATGCAACTGCGTCCCAAGAAGGGTTTGGAGTCATTCCAGTTTGTGACATGTTGTCCACCACAGCGAGCACATGTTATTTGGTCATCCTTCTTCATTGTGTAAGTGCTACATTTATGGTTGCCAGTGCAAATATCACCCAGTTGTGGGAATATTTTGCCTCATACACCTCTTGCTGACACTTAAAGTACTGTAGTTATGTGTCAAGCTGTGCTGGAAGATTCTCCACCTACCTTGCAAGCCAAGGGCTTACCCAGCTTGTAAACTTTGTCGGTATCCTTCCTCTGTCACTTATTCACAGCTGTGTCTGCGACTGAGGTAAATAGCAGCTGTGTTTTCTTATTGGTTTGATTATGCATCTTGACTGTCACGTCCCTGAATCGAGCATGTATTAGGTTTTTTCAGACTGTTTCCTCCTCACAAAACCATAGCAACACTTTGGGATAGGTTATTGACTGATGGTGTCTTCTTCTTCTTCTTCTTCTTCTTCTTCTTCTTCTTCTGTTCTCCCTTCTACAGTGCTGAGACGATATACTTGACTGCTAGAGTCTTAATGGTATTTTAATTGTATATTTTTCTACCTTAAGCTCTAGTAATGTGTCATTTTACAGAGGCCTGACACTGATCTCGAAACTCATGAAGATCTGGAGTTCATTATGGAACACTAGGCAGCTTGTTCCCTTGCACTGGACCTGCAGAGGAGCAGGTGGTTGCAAGTTGTGATCGTTCTGCTCAATTATACAGCTTTACTGCAGATAATAAACCATTAATGGCTCATACAGACTTAGTAATACTTGTCAGAGAATCTTGAGGAACCCGATTATCTTGTTTAAAGTAGTCTGGTAGAAAATCACTGGATTAATATATAAAATATCATTGCGAAGCTAAGGACTCCATGTTTGGAGTGTTGTGAGGATATTGCATTTCTATGTAGCACTATTCTCAGGATTAAAAAATACATGTAAAAGATATTGCCTGCATAGTAATGCCTGTACTTTAGTCGCCTTCTAAACCCACCCTGGAAGTGAGTAGTATCCTTGATTGTGGGTTCTAGCGAGGATGTCGGGGCTTTACTTCATACAGCTTGTGAATGCAATATTGGAACTACTGAGCAATGTACTGTACTTTCTATGTGTAGGAAAGCAGGTAGTGTGACAATATTGCCTCATTCACTTCTGGAGACATGGAAGCATCCTAGCACTCAGATAATTTCTAAGAGCTATGATTTCTGTTACTCTCTTTTGGAAGCACAACATTATAGTAAATTCCATGCATTAAAATCTATAAGTCATGATGCCTGGGGTACTTGCAAGCCAGATTACTTAGTCCCTATGGTTTTTGTGGTGACAAAGGTAGCAGTTGGACCATTATCTTGGATCAAATATGAACTGTTAAAGCAACTGCATGTTTGTTTGTTATGACCAGATAAGTGCAGAATAGTGTGTGTCATTTACGTAGATGGCCACTTCTCGTTTGGAATTGTGGTTACTAAGGTTATCCTTTCAGTTTATGGTATTACCCTGTGGCATAGGGGCATTGGTTGGCTTAAAGTATAAGGGGCATCCAATAAGTAATGCAACAAAATTTATTGTCAGCCATTTTTGGTTGAAAAAATGCAGAACTTGTTGTGGGGACATCATGGAGTATTCCCATTTCAGACTCTATAGTTCCGTGAAGTTCTGATAGGTGGTGGCACTGTACATAGCCTTAAAAATGGCATCTGTAATGCAGGTGCATTCCAAGCAGAGAGCTGTCATTGAGTTTCTTTTGATGGAAAAGAAGAGCATTGTAGATATTCATAGGCACTTGCAGAATGTCTAAGGAGATCTGGTAGTGAACAAAAGCATGGTCAGTCGTTAGGTGAGGCATCTGTCAACATTGCAAGGTTATGCAAACCTGTCCAGCGTCCTGTGTGCCAGCTGGTTGCACACATCTGTGACTCCTGCAGTGTTGGGACGTGTGGACTCACTCATTTGAGGTGATCAATGGATCATAATCAAGCACTTCGGTGCTCAGCTGGATGTCTCTGTTGGTAGTGCTGTCACACTCATCCACCACTTTTGGTACTCAAAGGTGTATGTCCGCTAGGTTCCTCACCACCTGACAGAAGAACATAGAGAGCAAAGAAGGATCATCGGTGTGGCATTGTTTGTGTTTTACAAGGCTGATCATGACAATTTTTTGTCGAATACCATCAAAGGCGATGAAACATAGGTTCATCACTTTGAACCAGAAAGAAAACAGCAATCTTTGGTGTGGCATCACACCACCTCTCCTTCAAACAAAAAGTCCAAAGCCACACCCTCAGCTAGTAAAGTCGTGACAACAGTCTTCTTGGACTCTGAATAGTTATTCTGTTTGATGTCCTCCCTCGTAGCACAGTGATCATCTCTGATATGTATTGTGCTACTCTCAGGAAATTGAAGAAACTAATTCAGTGTGTTCATTGCCACAAAAATGCAAACCAACTTCCCCTTCTCCATGACAGTGCAAGGCCTAACACAAGTCTACACACCCAAGAGGAGCTTGCACAACTTCATTGGATTATTCATCCTCATCCACCCTACAGCCTACCAACTTCCATGCGTTTGGTCCATTGAAGGTTGCACTCCATGGGAAGCAGTACATGGATGGTGAGGAAATTATAGATGCAGCAAGATGTTGGCTGTGGCGTTGACCAGTAGAGTGGTGCTGTGTGGACATACAAGCCCTCCCAGTAAGGTGGTGTAAGGCCATCACATTGTATGGAAATGATGTTGAAAAGCAGGCTTTTGTAGCCAAAAGAGTGGCGAATAATATGGCATATTGGAGGCCTGAATAAAACCAACCTGCTTTCAGAAAAAAATGTGTTGCATTGCTTGTTCAAGCCCTTCGTATGTATCCTTTACACTCGAGCAAAGTGTGCTTTGCATCCTTCAGATGTGTCCTGAACATATGTACTGCTACAGTATGGAAGACAGATTCTGTTTATTGCAGATGTGCAACACACAATTTATTTGTAGGACCGAATCAGTCACAAAGAAGTACAGAAATGTAGTAATGTAGATATGGAGACAGTCAAGTCTGTAGCCACGACTAGGATGGATGTTTTAGTGTAGTTTGATGTAGTAGATGGTGTACAAAATTCCTTGTAAAAGGCAAACAAATCTGAATTTGTAGCTGTGTCAATGTAGGTGGGCATTATAAAATTCACAGCACAGCCTGAGTGAAAGTCTAAAGTTACATATATTTTAGCTGTAAGACTTGAATCTGCCAACCAAGAGACTAAGTGCAATGACTTTTGTAAGTGCCCTTTGAGCTTCAGAAAAGGAGTTAAAGCCACATGGGGTAGCAATATGAGTTTTCAGCGTTCACCACTTGCAGGAATACTGTTACTGGATTTGAAGGATACCACACTACTCCCCATTCATCTTTGGCATCTTGATGTCTGCAGGAGCATTATCTGTCTCAGTAGGCATCACTCTAGGATGCCCCATTGGTAACGTATTGGCTTCCATCAGTCTCCAGGAAGGACAGCATTAGAATGCTGCTGTGAGTGCTGGCCTTGGAGCAGTAGTAGTGGCTGCTGGGGTTAGATGGAACTTGCAACTGTGGTGGTGACAGATATGGTGATGTTAGTCATAACTACATTCCCTGTGGGCTGCAAACTAGTTGAAAGCCAAAATAGGAGTATGTGGACTGAATTTGGAAAGAGCAACACTGGGCAGGCTCCTGTGTCAACACCCACAGTAGATGCAGAAGTGTGTAACACTCTTGGATATCAGTCAGGCTCTTCTCATCCATTTTTATACACTCAGAAACATAGAGCTCCATCTGTAGATGACTTAAAAACATGACATTTAAAGATGTAGATCATGTGCCCTACCCCACCGCGTAAGTGAACGTTAAATGGAGATGCCAACAGATATATTGCATTTTGTCTGCAAACATAATACTGAGGAGCTGTAAATTGTTGGCCTTTCTCATAAACACCATGGGCTAAGCCTAAAATTACAAAAATCATTGTTGGATCAGCTATTGTGTTTTCCTTGGGATAAACTGCATGGTCTCCATGTAAGGAAATTTAAAGAATATTTCAACTAGCTTCACGGAATTAAGAAAGAGTACAAGGAAATATAATGTTGCCATGCTTTCATCTGTTAGTGACCATAGCAAGAAAGCCCACAAAGAAAACACTCGCTGCTCTGCACAAATTTGGTAGAAACAGTCAAGCAGTTCAATATCTCTGTATCTGTAGTTGGCCAATATGTGTGGTGGTGAAAGTAGCTCTTCATCCACATCATGATCTAGCAAGAGAGATAAATTAATGATAATTTGAGGTATCAAAGCCATTTGAAGACAGTGGTGCAGTTCCTGGAAGGATAAAAATTAATAAAATATACCATCTTTTTATTTTACTTTTTGCATTATCTACATCTGTGGATTGCTCCTCCCAATTAAACTGTATCAAACTCAGTATCTGCATGTCCTCATATCGTATGCGCATGCTGGGTAGAAATCTCTTGCAGGCTGTTAAATGTATATAATGGGTGTTTTCTTAAATGTAAATAAGTTTGTTAACTGTTCTCAGTGATATAGGAATCTGCTCTATTATTGTAACTTGACTGTTGTAAAGTATGTGGACACACGAGGTATAACGATTTTAGGCATTTTCTAAGAAAATCTTTTCCAGTTTCTACTGTAGAGATCTTATGGCTGAACATTTAAGTCTGCGTATCAAAATATGTATTTAAAAACTTTCATAAGTAAGTAAGTAAGTAATGAGGAAGACAGCAAGTGTGTGGTGCATAAATATTTGCTGTTGTACATTACAACTGTACGAGTCCTTACACTTAAAAGACAATTGTCTTCTTATTAGTCTCCTGTTGTACCCCTAAAATGTTGTGTAAAAAGTCCATGGATAATTAATGGTGTGCAAGATGTTTTGATTTAGGTAATCTCCAAGAAATAATCATTCATTAGCTTGCATTTCTCTGTGATGACAATTACATATTTGGTTTTCCGACATTCATTTATTGTGCCTGCAAAGCTCATAGTCTCTATACCTTACACTCTTTTCTATAATGAGTTTCTGTAATTTGACTGATTACCCATATGAAAAAGCTTGTTGAAATTCAATACATAAGGTAGCAAATTGAAGGTACTCCACCCTGCCAGTGAAAAATGTTGTAGTTCATAAATTAACTTTCACCATAATTGCTGTTGATGGTAATGGAGTTTGTTCAACATTTTTCATTGAGCATATTTCAGCCCTCAGGGGCAAGTATGGAAGCTGTACAATACTACATCTTTTCTTTTTTCCTTCTGTTGCAGACAAAATTTCTAATGTAACACATTTTTTCAGCAATTTGTTTGAAAAGAGTGGCATAGTAGTTGGGTATTATTGTTTTATCACTTTGAAGGTAATCAATAAAAATAATTCCTTTGTGTCCCACAAAACAGTGTCCCTAGCCTTTCTGCCTCTCATGTACGATCTACCACATTGCTCTTGTATAAACTGAGAAATTAGGTTAGCAAAAAAAAAAAAATTTAAAAAAAAAAAGTGTTGCATGAAACGCAACATGACATCGTCTTAAATCAGCATTCAAAGAGAAGGTGTTTGCATTGGATATCAACAAGGTTCTGGGGAAATACTCCATGAAAACAAAAGTAGAAGCAAGTCTATACATCTGCTAGGTGTTCCTCCACAGGAAACTGCCAAAGCAATTTTCTATAGGAATTGGCCAAAATCCAATGACAAATAAATACAGCTGCTAGAAAAGTTTTCCAGCAATAATGAGAGGGTAGTAATATTAAGAAGACAAAAGTAAATGACAAATTGAGTAAATGCCAGCTTGCACTAAAAGAGGTGAATACAAATGCGTTTAGAATAACAAATCGAGTGAAGATACAGATCTCTCACAAAAAGAATCTTACAAATCCAGTGATCCAACTTCACCTTTCCAGGAGTCACACTCAGCTTTTGTTACATATTATCAAAATATCCTGTCAGCTACAGGAGGTGGACAAAAATATGGAAACACCAAAAACACAATAGGTTGTAAAATAGTGGCATGTCCAAGTAACAATGATGGAAATGGATAGTGATCATGCACCCGTCTCTTCAAAGTGGATGGTAAAGGCTGAATAATATTGAACTGTGACTGTGATGGCCAGGAGAGATGCGACAATTCATCCATGTTCCCACAAAACCAGTCCTGGATGATGTGAGCTTTGTGAATAGGGGCTATGTTATCTCGGAACAAAGCATGACCATTAGCAAACAAACATTCTACCATGGGATGAACCTGATAAGCCAGAATGGTCACATAATCCATGGCAGTAATACAACTTTGCAGAGTAACCATGGGGCTCATGAAAAACCACGATATGACAACCCCAATAATCACTGAACCCCTGCCATGTTTCACTCATAGGATGTAAACTTGGCAAGATGTTGGAAAATAATATGAAACAAGACTCATCTGACTAAATGACATACTTCCATTTCTCCATAATCCAGGAGTTATGGCTTTTGCAGCACATTTTCCTGTTACAGGTATTTCGATCGTTGATGAATGGTTTTGGAATTACAGCTTGCCCTGCAATTCCCTGCTTCTGGAGCTCCCTTCATCTTGTTTTGATGCTGACAGGGTTTGCAAGTATTACATTCAGTTCTGCAGTGTTTTTTACTGCTGTCAACTTCAATTTTTTGTCACAATCCTCTTCATCAACCATCTGTCACGATCACTCAAATCGATTATGTTTTTTTGCTTTCCCTGTATGTGGTATAAATCTTTGGTATAGGGTCTGTTGAAATACCAAACACTCCAGCTACTTTTGTTATGGAAACACTCACCATATGAGCACCAACAATTTTCCCATGTTCAAATCCACTGAGCTCTGACTTAATAAACTCACAAGTATGCAGAACACTGTTCTGCCCATGACAGACACTTGCAACATATTGAGGACATTGCACAGATGCCTTTCATGGTTAAATACAGCAGTGCAACCTGCAATCTTTGCTTGAATCTGCATTTGTGTTCGAATATGCATTTCTTGTTATGTATCTACATCTATCTACATCATATCTAAGAAATTTCTGATACATTTAATAAACAGTTGTCAAATATAGCCAGCAATCTTTAAGGTGGTTGCTCTTTACCAACTAAACCTTTCCCTGGAAAGTGTATATGATCTGAAAAATAATTTTTTCTGATGCCTGCAACACTGAAGTGTGTTCTCCTATTTATTAGGAATATGAAAACATCCTTCTCGTCTGGCCTTGATGGTTTACCTAGGTATGAAATAAAACAAGTTGAAAATGACATAGTAAAACTACGATCCAGTATAATCAGCTGCTTCATGAGCACTGACATTTTCACTCAACCACTCAAAACCACCAAGATAGTTCCATTACACAAAAAGAGAGCAAGCTTGTGGTTGAGAACTATTATCTGATATCCCTCCTCCCAGCTGTACCTAAAATAATGAAAAAAATTATGTATATGTGAGTAAGGTCCCTTTTTGATAGTAACGCCCTACAAACAGCACAACTGTTTGGCTTTTGGAGAAGTACACCCATCAATGAGGCTGTATTTTCATTTACTTGCCAGGTAGTGTAGGCATTTATTAAAGAATACCATGCTTCTGGACTTTTTATTGCTCTCACAAAACCATTTTATCTAGCGTATCACATTCTGCTCTGATGCAAAATAGATGTTTATGATATAAGAGGAATCTTCATTGAGGGTTTTCAGTCATACGGATAAAACAACTCATATTATATTCTGCCCATCAAAGAACCACATGTCATATATAGAACCAATATTCATAGACAGAGTGGTTATTGGAGAGGTCAGTGAGACTAAAATCCTTGGGATGTAGGTATAGGTAGCACACTGCAACGGAATATACACAGAATATTAGCTGTGCAAAATGAATTATCTCTGCTATGCGTTTAGAGTATTCAATCAAAGATATGACTTGACTACCATTGGAACTGTGTACTTTGGTCTGGTTAACTCTTGTCATTTCATGTTGTATTCCAATTTGGGGATAAATCCACAAAAAATATTCATAGCAGAAAACTACTGCCTTTGCATACACTTTAGAACAGTATATCACAGTTTTCAAGTAAAGTTAAGCAAGCACAGATTTGCCTTTTCTTGCACAATTTTTCTTAAGGTTTTTAGACTCCCTTGACATTTCTTTGCTTCTCATATTCTCTTCCTGTTCCCTTTTAAAAGCTTTGTCATCCTCCTCCTCCTCCTCCTTCTCCTCCTCAGATTAAAGATATAAAAACTTTAAACATTTACTACACATGTATGGAATTTCAGATTAAATTTGATTGTGAATATCTGCCGATACAACCACAATTTCTCGGCTGTTTTCCCTACTTCATGTCAGTTATTGTCCTGTGAATTTCTTTGTCCTTTCCATTTTGCGATTCTCCCTCAGCTATGGATAGGAGCAGCAGCAGCAGCAGCAGCAACAACAACAACAATGATGATCCCATTAATAATAATAATAATAATAATAATACTTACTACTTAAAAAGGTTCTAATACTTACAAAGTTCCACTACATTCCATTCCTTCTCCTGGCACAGTTTCATCATCCTTTTTTTATCTGGACTCCATTACACTCCTACTTGCTTGTAAACCCTTTCACATCTGAAACAGTGTTTACTTTCTATGACAGGAAGTTGCATTTCGTTGTTGTCACAAAGCAACAGCAATGATGTCTGAAAATAGAAGTAGCAGGAAAAGCAACTTGAAACAGTTCTGTTAAGATCAGAAAAACATAAGAGCTGTTTCTTTTCAGAAAATAACATACATTCTTTGGTATAAAAATGGATCAGTTCTTCCACCTGTCTGATCCTTACTATTCGTAAAATGTAGATACATTAGCAGCTAAAACAGAAACCAGTTGGTAGGTACATTAGCAGCTAAAACAGAAACCATTTAGGATAGAGTTAAGCTTGGTTGATCGTAGGACAGATCTTGATTCTCTATATCTTATGGTAGTAACAAATCAAAAGTTGCAAGAAGGTAGTTACGTCTGTCAGATGCTAAATGAGTGCATTTGTATGAAATGTAATTTCACAGTGCAGTAATATTGAATGTTTCTGTTATAACCTTTAATCACCAATAATTGCGTGGATAATCAAACACACTCACTTAGAAACAATAGCTGGTTACATGATAACAACTCAGTATCTCTTATTCGACTGCCGAGCCGTGACGTGCGGCCGGCGCCGTTCGTAGCTAGGTGGCGCTCCCGCGCTCAGCCGAGTTGCGGAGCGCCTCTATCGCCGTTTGCGCGTACTGTTGTGGCGGCACTGTAAATGTCGTGGCACTGTCACAACACTTTTCCCCCCTTGAAAAAAAAAAAACACTCACTTCCTTGGAGACATGGACAGTGCGGAGACATCCATGGCCTCTTGTGAGGCCCCGAGAAGATCCTGCGGAAAGATACGAGAGTATGGTCGAAAATGTCCAGGACGGAAGCTCGTGCGTGAAACGTGCCTCCTGGACGAGATGATGGGTGAAAACTCCGGAGCAGTGTCCATAGGTATCGTGGACCTGGGGGTGTGCTCCAGTGAGATGGGTCCCGGAGAAGGCGGCGTCGCGACTGGGGCCGGTTCCGGCGTACTCGGAAGCGGTAGCGATGTCGGCTGCAGCAACATGTATGGGAGCTCAGCAGCAGCGACAGGACTGGCGTCTCTGGCTGGTGGAGGTGAAGGAAGGGGCGGTGGCACTGGCGTGGCCACCACTTGTGGGCGCATCTGGTCATAATGGTGAACAACCATGCCGTCGTCCGTACGTATGTCACAAAGCCGGCGGCCGCGAAGAGCCTTGACCACCCCTGGAATCCATTTAGGGCGAGATCCTAACCCTCGTGCCCACACTTCGGCGCCCACCGAGTATTTTCCCACACTAGGGGACACAGCACAAGGCCTGACAGGGTGAAGCAGGTGCAGTAGAGTGCGTGGTTGGCAGCCATGCAAGAGTTCAGCAGGGCTGCGATCACCCAGAGGCGTGAAGCGATAAGTACTCAGAAATTGCAGCAGAGCGTCATCTGTGGAAAAATCACTAAGGAATTTTTTCATCTGGCTTTTGAAAGTGTGGACAAGGCCCTCGACCTCCCCATTCGATTGCGGATGGAAGGGCGGTGCTGTAACATGATGAATCCCTTGTCCAGTACAAAAATCACGGAAGGCCTGCGAAGAGCATTGAGGGCCATTGTCCGTGACGATCGTGGATGGAAGACCTTCTAGCGCAAAGATTTTGGACAAAGCCAGCGTCGTCGCTGCAGTGGTGGGCGACGGACATCGAACAACAAACGGAAACTTCGAGAAGGCGTCAATCAACAGTAGTCAATAAGTACCGAGGAAGGGGCCGGGAAAGTCAGCATGCACCCGTTCCCATGGCTGCGCCGGATCAGGCCACAGAGAGGGCATGGTACGAGGTGCAGCCAGTTGTGGAGCACACTGACCACACGCAGCAACCATGTGGGCGATGTCCGAATCAATACCAGGCCAATAAACGTGCCTGCGGGCCAGGGACTTCGTCCGAGAAATACCCCAATGGCCTTCATGCAACATGCAGGACCGGGTCCCGCGCAGTAGCCGACGCGACCTGCGAACCTGTAAGTGGAAAACCCTCGACCGCACGACGTTCTTCCTCATCAATGTGGAAACAGAGTAGTTCATCACAATCGAAAACCGGGTCGGGGCCCATCGGCAATCGCGACAATGCGTCAGCGTTGGCGTGCTGGGCCGTGGGGTGATAGTGAATCTCATAGTGAAAACAAGACAAGTATAAGGCCCAACGTTGCAGGCGGTGAGCTGCCTTATCCGGAAGCGACGCCGATGGGCTGAACAGAGAGACCAGCGGCTTGTGGTCGGTGATGAGGTGAAACTTAGAACCATACAAAAAAACGCTGAACTTTTTTAGAGCATAAATGATAGCAAGCGCCTCCTTTTCGATTTGAGAGTAATGCCGTTGCGCATCGTTGAGGGTCTTGGAAGCATAGGCGATGGGTCGTTCCAACCCATCCTCATACCGATGGGCGAGAACAGCCCCTAGGCCATACTGTGACGCGTCAGTCGCCAGAACCAAGTGCTGACTCTGACGGAATGTGGCAAGACAAGGCGCCGACTGAAAATGAGCCTTCAGGCGGACAAAAGCCTGCTCACACTCGTCGGACCAACAGAAAGGGACGTTTTTGTGTAACAGCTGATGCAGAGGATGAGCTACCGCCGCTGCGGATGGAGTGAATTTGTGATAATAAACAATCTTTCCTAGAACCGCCTGAAGTTCTTTGACTGAAATGGCCGGGGTAGAGTGTTAATGGCCGCAACGTGCTGACGTAGGGGACGTATACCCTCACGGGACAAGTGGAAACCAAGATACACAATGGAGGGTTGGAAGAACTGTGACTTGTCCAGATTGCACCTCAACCCAGCCGAATGCAAAACCCGAAACAGGGAATGCAAATTGCGAAGGTGCTCCTCAGTGGAGGCCGCCGTGACAACAATGTCATACAGATAGTTTATGCAGCCAGGAACGGAAGCCGTGAGCTGTTCCAAAACCCGCTGAAAAATGGCCGGCGTGCTAGCGACGCCAAATGGTAACCGCTGGTACTGATACAACCCACAAGGAGTGTTGATGGTACGCCTCCGATAAGTCAAGTTTGGAAAAGAACTGGCCCCCAGCGAGGTTGGTAAATAACTCCTCAGGACAGGGAAGAGGATAAGTGTCAATGAGGCTCTGAGCGTTGACAGTGGCTTTAAAATCACCACACAATCGCAGACTCCCGTTTGGTTTAGAAACCACCACGATGGTCAATGCCCATTCGCTGGAGGTAACAGGAAGGAGAATCCCTGAAGCTGTTAACCTGTCTATCTCAGCCTTGACAGGTGCACGCAATGCCACCGGAATAGGGCGTGCCCGGAAAAACGTAGGGCGAGCTGTAGGTTTAAGAGTAATGTGGGCTTCAAAATCCTTGGCACGACCCAGACCAGCAGAGAACACGGACGAAAATTCAGAACACAATCCATCCAGCTGTTCATACGGAATATCCTCAGATATGAGGTGCACATCATCATCAATGGAGAACCCGAACAACTGGAAAGCATTATAACCGAACAGGTTTTCAGTGCTCGCATGATCCACCACATAAAACGTGAGCGGCCTAACAACAGACTTGTAGGCAGTGGAAGCATCAAACTGGCCAATGATAGGAATTTTCTGTTTATTATAAGTTCTCAGATTTCGCGTAACTGGAGACAAGGCAGGGGAGCCCACCTCCAAATACACTCCTGGAAATGGAAAAAAGAACACATTGACACCGGTGTGTCAGACCCACCATACTTGCTCCGGACACTGCGAGAGGGCTGTACAAGCAATGATCACACGCACGGCACAGCGGACACACCAGGAACCGCGGTGTTGGCCGTCGAATGGCGCTAGCTGCGCAGCATTTGTGCACCGCCGCCGTCAGTGTCAGCTAGTTTGCCGTGGCATACGGAGCTCCATCGCAGTCTTTAACACTGGTAGCATGCCGCGACAGCGTGGACGTGAACCGTATGTGCAGTTGACGGACTTTGAGCAAGGGCGTATAGTGGGCACGCGGGAGGCCGGGTGGACGTACCGCCGAATTGCTCAACACATGGGGCGTGAGGTCTCCACAGTACATCGATGTTGTCGCCAGTGGTCGGCGGAAGGTGCACGTGCCCGTCGACCTGGGACCGGACCGCAGCGACGCACGGATGCACGCCAAGACCGTAGGATCCTACGCAGTGCCGTAGGGGACCGCACCGCCACTTCCCAGCAAATTAGGGACACTGTTGCTCCTGGGGTATCGGCGAGGACCATTCGCAACCGTCTCCATGAAGCTGGGCTACGGTCCCGCACACCGTTAGGCCGTCTTCCGCTCACGCCCCAACATCGTGCAGCCCGCCTCCAGTGGTGTCACGACAGGCGTGAATGGAGGGACAAATGGAGACGTGTCGTCTTCAGCGATGAGAGTCGCTTCTGCCTTGGTGCCAATGATGGTCGTATGCGTGTTTGGCGCCGTGCAGGTGAGCGCCACAATCAGGACTGCATACGACCGTGGCACACAGGGCCAACACCCGGCATCATGGTGTGGGGAGCGATCTCCTACACTGGCCGTACACCACTGGTGATCGTCGAGGGGACACTGAATAGTGCACGGTACATCCAAACCGTCATCGAACCCATCGTTCTACCATTCCTAGACCAGCAAGGGAACTTGCTGTTCCAACAGGACAATGCACGTCCGCATGTATCCCGTGCCACCCAACGTGCTCTAGAAGGTGTAAGTCAACTACCCTGGCCAGCAAGATCTCCGGATCTGTCCCCCATTGAGCATGTTTGGGACTGGATGAAGCGTCGTCTCACGCGGTCTGCACGTCCAGCACGAACGCTGGTCTAACTGAGGCGCCAGGTGGAAATTGCATGGCAAGCCGTTCCACAGGACTACATCCGGCATCTCTACGATCGTCTCCATGGGAGAATAGCAGCCTGCATTGCTGCGAAAGGTGGATATACACTGTACTAGTGCCGACATTGTGCATGCTCTGTTGCCTGTGTCTATGTGCCTGTGGTTCTGTCAGTGTGATCATGTGATGTATCTGACCCCAGGAATGTGTCAGTAAAGTTTCCCCTTCCTGGGACAATGAATTCACGGTGTTCTTATTTCAATTTCCAGGAGTGTACGTGCGAGAATTAATGAGAGTTACTGTAGAGCCAGTGTCCACTTGCATGCGAATGTCTTTATCCAGAACACGAACAGTAACAAACAACTTATTTGTTTGCGAAAGCACACAGTTAATATCCATGTCCAATGCCTCGTCCTTGTCAACAGGAACTTTAGGGGACTGACACACAGAAGCAATGTGGCCTTTTTTCCTACAGGAATTACACGTGGCCCAACGTTTTGGACACACGGCCGTGTCATGCTGTACGAAACAACGTGGACAAGAAGGAAGTGCGGAACGAACCTGCTTCTGTGGTTGCTGTTTTCGCTGCGAGCGTTGCGGCCCAACGCGACGTTGTTTACGCGAGTGAACTGCTGCCACATCTTCGTTCACCTGTGAAACAGGCAAATTGTCTGTGTCGAAAGTTGACTGTACAGCGCCTACATCACACCATGCGTCTATTTGCGCGCCAGCAGCGTGAGACACTTCAAAGGATTGAGCGATGCTTAGAACTTCCGACAACGATGGGTTTGGCAGTTGTAGGGCATGTTGCCAAACTTCTTTATCGGGAGCAAGCCGTAGAATAGCATCCCCTAACCATTGAATCAGCATAAGACTCATGATGAGTGTCAATGACAAAGTGACATTTCCTACTCAGACCGTGTAGTTCCGCCGCCCATGCCCGGTAACATTGATGGGGCTGTTTACAACACCGGTAGAACGCCACGCGGGCGGCAACGACATGGGTGTTTTTTCGGTAATAGTTAGACAATAAGTCACACATTTCTTGGAAGGACAGAGAGGCAGGTTCCCGCAGAGGGGCTAACTCAGATAGCAGCTGATAGATCCGTGGGGAAATCCAAGATAGGAATAACGACTTACACATAGGAGCGTCGACAACGCCAAAAGCCAAGAAGTGTTGCCACAAACGCTTCTCGTAATCCTCCCAGTCTTCAGCGGCCCTGTCGTAAAAAGGGAATGGAGGCGGAGAAGAGGAAGACAGACGATGAGTAAGCGACGTCGACAATGCCTGAATAGCAGCCGTCAGCTGTGTTTGTTGTTCAATGAGCGCTTGCATAAGCTGTTCCATGTCTGCCCCGTCACGAACACACAAATCCACAACACAGTGAAAATATCCAACCTCGTCGCCAAAAAGTGTTATAACCTTTAATCACCAATAATTGCGTGGATAATCAAACACACTCACTTAGAAACAATAGCTTGTTACATGATAACAACTCAGTATCTCTGATTCAACTGCTGTGCCGTGACATGCGGCCGGCGCCGTTCGTAGCTAGGTGGCGCTCCCGCACTCAGCCGAGTTGCGGAGCGCCTCTATCGCCGTTTGCGTGTACTGTCGTGGCGGCACTGTAAATGTCGTGGCACTGTCACAACAGTTTCTGTAGCTAATTTACAATTAGTTCTTTTGTTGATACATGTACACTGTTCTTTATAGTGCATGTATATTTAGAAACATTGCTGCAACATATATACAACATCACAAACATGTTTTCATGAATAAATAAATCAATAAATAAAACATAAATGTTACATGAAAGCCACTGAACCAGTTGGCTTACTGTTATGTATGTGGCATGATATGGTTAACCCGTGTCTCATCTGTCACTTGTCACCACAGAAAGTCTGTTAACTTTTCTGTTAGATAGTCTCAAACATTTAACAGAAATTCATTTTCACGTTTACTGTTGATAATCATTCAACAAATGTAGCATCAGATTTGCTGAAAGCTTTCTCATGGATAATTCTTCATGTTCACTTTGTTCTTGCATGTTTATGGTGTCAGGTATTTCATACACTTTTAATTGCAGGTTGTCCAGTACCATATTGTGTAGTTTCTTGATATTTTCATTTGCGGTTGTAGTTTGTGACATTCTTCATATGGATCAACAGCAATAGAAGTATGAACAGATTTGAACTCAGCTGCTCATTTCTTAACCCTTGAAAACAAAGGAGCAGATCCAATTTAAATCTCCATGACCATTGAACAAACTTAAGAAAGAACTTTATGATATGGTATTCCAGTTTACCCATTTGAACTGGACATACATACCATACCTAATTTCAAAAGCCCTATATATAAACATAATCATATTATACCACCAATGAAGTTAAAATGTCACTTCCATTATTGAGCAACATGTACCAGGAGGTCAAAAATCAAAATTCTTTCATATAAATGCTGTTTTGGTGCCAGGCTGAGAAATATTCACTTCGTCTTTACAAAAACAGGGTGGGTACTCATCAGTTTTACTCAAGGTTCTTCTATTACCCACTTTGAAAAACAAGTTGAGAGTGTGACATTAAATGTCAGTGATCCTGTGAGCTTTAGAGGTTTGTTTTTGTAAAAACTTCAAGTTTCTTAGGAATCCCACAAACATTTGCTGTGATGTGTTTCTTACGAGTTACTTTGAAATCTAAGATGTTGCAGTGTCTCCACTGTGTCTGTAACAGAGAAATTGTTATGATTCCTTTGCTTTTATGGTTTATGAGAGTAAATGAAAACTTTATTCCCTTTTGGTTAATGTCTAGTAGCATCTTAATTTGTTTTTGATATTGCATGATTCATTGGGCCTCAGCTTCCAACTGACATAAATCACAGTGATGGAGCATCTGTAGTTAATTGCTGGTATAAGAAACACCATCTACATCTACAAGATTACTCTGCAATTCACAATTAAGTGCCTGGCAGGGGGTCCATTGAAGCATCAGTGCTGTGTCAGATACACATCTGTGTGGTGGATTGAAGGATGGTAGATTTCTGCAGCAGTTATATGTCTCTTCTGTCTCTATGAGATATGCACATACTTACAATGACACACTATTGAAAAATGTAATCGTTTGACATCACCACTTTATCACTATTGTTATTGTGTGAGGGAGAAGAGTGAGCAGTAATACATATTCATTGGGGTGAGATTGAGTCAAATGGGAGCTTGGTCTACAGCTGTAACTGTTTGCTAATACTTTACTGAGTAGAGTAAGATTATATCAATAAGATAATAAATAAATAATTGTGCTGGGTGAATGTGTACACTGATAAGCACAGTTTTGGCTTGAAAAACATCTGCAGTTCATTTCCACACAGATTCTTAAGTGCTTAGCCTATGGACAGAGGTAGCTGTCAGATACCCTTTCACAGATTGTGCAGTTTTTGGAGATTTGTTGTTGGTAGTTTGTATAAGGGACAGTCAAATGAAAACCAAACACCAACTACAACAAGGTTATGGAATGGTTCCATTCAAATGTAATCAGCACATGCACTATGTTTATCACACCGGGAGATGAGACAGTCATTTCCTGTTTCATAGAATGCGGTTGGCCCCTGACAGATCCGCAACTGCTCCCATTCTGGCACTTCTTATCCAAATATGAAAATCATATGGTGAAGATCTGGGCTGTACAAAAGATATTGCAATGTTTTCCAACCAAATCACTGAAGCGGAACCCATGCCCGTTTGGCAGTGCAAGGGTGGACATTATTGTGCCACAGCATCCAACAGCATTCCTGGGCATTTTGACTTTATACAGGTGTCGCAGTTTCTGCAAAGTGTCTTCATAGTGCATTGATTGAGGTTCTGTGCTGGAAGAACCTGAGGAGCAGAGCATCCCTGCAGTAAAGAACAAGGTCATCACAACCTTACACGGTGCCACCATTTCGAGTCCGAGGATTAACGGCAAAGCCGACAGTGGAAACATCCCACATCTCCCCCACCAAAGAAATACAAAGCTGTTCACACAGGTTCCGGTAACATCATGATGACCTCCTCCTTCCACTGCAGGGGCACTTTCCCTGTCCAGTTCCTCAACCGTGGCACAACAATCAGTGCACAGTGCTATGAAGACACCTTGCAGGAACTGTGAGGCGCCATAAAGTCATAATGCCGTGGAATGCTGTCAGAAAGAATCATCCTGTTGCACAATAATGTCTGCCCTCACACTGCCAATTTGATGAACACTGCAACATTATCTGTTCAACTTGGATTATTCACTGTGTGATTTTCACATCTTTAGCAACCTGAAGAAAGACATGTGAAGAAAGTGAAGAAAGACATGTGAAGAAAGACATGTGTGGATGTCAATTTCTTTTGGACAATGAGGTGTAAGAGTGGCTGCAGTTGTGAATCTGTCATCTGCTGACCCTGTTCTGTGAAACAGGAACTGATGGTCTCATGTCCCAGTGGGATAAATGACTTAACATGTGTGCTGATTACTTTTGACTGGACTCTTTCCATGGTTCCGTTGTGGCGGGTGACTGCCCCTCATAGTATTGAGCTATCCGTCAATGACATCACAGATAGAGTTTTTATTATTGAAAATTGTCAGGTTCCTGAAACCAGTAGAGCTTTGTGGAATAGAAATTCTTCTACAAGAAAATGCAGTGTCCTGTGGGGAAGATATCAACAGTGAAGGGTGAAAATGGTTAGCAATAATACTGAAAAAGTAAATCGTTTTCACAGTGCCTTCGAGAACATCCACAGGATCTAAGAATGTCCGGGTGACTATTGTTTGTAATACAGTAATCACAGCTTGGCCTGTGCATATTCTAATATATATATACACCAAGCAATGTCAGAAGGTAGCACATTGTCACGACTGCTGATGTGATGTACCAGATAGAGCGACAAATCTGACTAGGTAACTCACTTTTGTTGTTCCACAGTTCAGTCTCAGTCTTCATATATTGATTGTAGTGTCTCAGTCTTCGTATATTGAATGTAGTTGTAACTGGCAATTACTGTGGGTCATTTACAGCCCATGTACTGATTGATAAGGTTTGTCATTGCACAATAATCTTCCCTGACCATCATATTGTCACATTCTACTGTCTTATTAAGTACAGGGGGGGGGGGATAAATAAACTTTTACTACTTTTTGAGAGGGTCCCCAAGAAAAACGAGTCATTGTAGGAGTCTGAAACTTTGTGTAAACATGTGTAAGGACTTGTGGAAGAGGAATAATGAATATACCTTTGAAAGACACATTTATTAAAATCAACGTGAGAGAGTAACATTTGTTAATTACATACCATGTTTACATTCTGGACTTCAAACGTTGCTCAGTGTGATGACCATCTGCATCCATGACAGCCTGGAACTTAACTAGAGATACTACATCACAATTGTTTGCGGCACTTTTTAATTCGCGAAACACAGAATGTTCAGTTATTGTAACACAGTCTGTGCACTGCTTGAAGATCGCATGTTTGCATCCAGCATTCTCAGCCGTGGCAACAGTAATTTCTTCAGTAATCTGTGATGCAATTGGCCACCGTCATCTTCCAGAAGCAATCCCAAATAACCACTTAGTTTGAGCTTGTGAATCCTGTGTTTCGACCCCAGTGCGGGAAGAGTATCTCTCCGTATTCTTTTAATATGTCACTACCTACGAAGAGCAACAGCACTATTGATGAAACAGCCTTACGTGTAATGTGCTGCTCACTTTGTCCAGACCCATATTGACTGTCTGCAACTATAATGCACACTGATGCTTGTTTTTCAACCCTACGTTGCTGTACTAGTACTAGTGCCTAATGGCAAGTCATGATAACACTACTAACAATACAAATCCTGCAGCGCACAATCTGAACATCATTCGTGTAAAGTTCGGATACTCATATGATAAATAGTTTTCCAACTACATTAGCTCAAGTGTGAAAGTTTAATTGTAACCACCCTGTACTATTAGATCAGCAGGTTTTCCCATTCTTGAAGCACCTGGTTGGTTTAGTTGCTGTTGTGTATCCTCATCTCTTTCATATTGCATTGTGTGTCCACCACATGAAATAGCCAAGGAAATTCCCACATTGAGTATGTGATCACAATATTCTAGCTGACTTAGATATATCTTAGTGAAATGGATAATATGAACTATAATCTAAATGGAAAAATATTGAAGAGGAAACACAACTTAATAAGTGAAACCATTTAAATACATGATATAGTTACAGTAGGAAAGCTCTGGTAGAATGTAAATACTTTAAGAGTAAAGGAGACCATTCACTGAACCCCCCCCCCCCCCCCCCCCCCCACACACACACACATGTGCACAAATTACTTTGCCCCTACATAGTGTCTGCTGGACACACAATGTCAGGAGTGCAATTCAGCAGGTGAACTTGGGCGGGGTTGGGGTTATATCAGGTGGAGTGGGTAAAGGGTGAGAAGAGGAGTAGGAGGCATGAGGGAGGGACACAGCCAGTTTGCTGGCTAGGAATGTAAGAGGGAGGGGTGTCAGGTGCATGGGCTAGCCATGTGATGCAAGGGTGTTGGAGCCGAGAGGAGGAGCAGCACATGATGAAGGTGATGTTAAAAGGTTAAGTAGGAGGTATTGATGGGACAAAGGAAGGAAAAGCTTTTGGTTGGAGGGTGTGGAGACAGTTGGTTGGTGGAGATTGAGGACAGGATGGTTCAGAGAGTAAAGGATGTGTTGCCAGGCTCAGGCATGGGCATCTACGAGGCACCCTGCTGTACCGACTTTTTTATGGAACATATAGAGGAAATATTCCTAGCCTGCCAAAACCTTGAACCTCCCATCTGGTTCAGGTTCACTGATGAGATCTTCACAATTTGAACTCAGGGTGAAGGCACCCTATCCTCATTCCTTCACAACCTCAACGTCTTCTCTCCCATCCACTACACCTCCCACCAACCCCAAGAATCTGCTGCACAGGAGCACCTCCCTTGTCTCCCAGGATCACCTTGAGCTGGAACAACTGAACCATATCCTTTGCACAGTCTATGATTATCTATCATTGTGCCCTGAAACAAGAGACATCCTATCCAAGATCCTTCACACCCCTCTTAAAGTGGTGTTCCGTCACCCACCCAGCCAGTTCATCCGTATGCCACTCCATAGTTAATTAGTTAAATGTTCCATAGATCATTTGAAATTGATGTGGAACAGGTCAGTTTACAGGCACTGTATACGTGATTAGTGTTAACATTATTGAACGTGTTTTTTTAGTCCTACTCATGCAACTGCACTTGAAAACATTTTTTACAGGCTACCAGTTTTTAAACAGGTGTTAAGGAGTTGTCCAGGACAAATGATTTGAGGATAGATTTAAAATCTGCTTTGCTACCTGTCAGAAATTTTATGTTATTGGGCAAATGATCAAAGATTTTTGTTGCTTCATATTGAATTCCTTTCTTAGCCACTGACAGCATTAGTAATGGATAATAAAGATCATTTTTTCCCCTCTGGTGTTGTAGGTATGTTCTTCTCAAATTGTGATGGATTATTTATGATTAATTTTGTTAGCGAATATTTGTAATGTGGGGTGCAGTTAAACTGCCTAGCTCCTTTATGAGGTACCTACATGAAATTCTTGGGTGAACACACATTATTCTTCCTGCTCGGTATTATGCTACAATATTTTGTTTCTAAGTGGCGAATTATGCCAGAATATTATTCCATAAGACAGTATTGAGTGGAAATATGCAAAATATGACAGGAGGTTGGCTTGTTTGTTTTCAAGATTGACAATTATATCCAGAGCAAAAGTAGCTGGACTTAATTGTTTGAAAAGCTCCAGTAGTACCCTCCTTCAAGTTCAAGCTTTCATCATACAATGATGTCATCCTCTCTAGTGACTGTTCCATTGCCCTCTGTGTCGGGCCCTTGGGGCTGCTCGACTACATCCACTCCCCTGGTGGCTGGGGGCCTTCCTTCTACTTCTTCCCCCACACCCCATTTGGGGGTGTCAATGCCCCACCTGCCAGAGACATCATTCCCCAATACCTGGCCAGAGAAACAACACCCTCCTGCAGCATTTCTTACCAGGAAAGAGTCCCTCAGGTCACTTCCTTCCCAGGAATCTGCTGATCTGCAAGCAGATGCCAGCCAGTGGCAGAAGGAGCCACAGGTTGTGGGTCATAGGACTTCCTGTTCCTCCTCTGTCTTAGAATATGAGACAGACAAGCTCTCACAGACATTGAAATTGTATAAGGAAAAGGAGGGCAAGAAGAAGGCCTCCACGGAGAGCGAGATTCCAGTGGCCTCCGTACTACCAGACTCCCCCACATTCCACCTCTATCTCTGATGCAGTGTCCCTGGTGGCTTTTGTGGCCTTGGACCTCCCCCCCCTCCCCTCCCCCTCACACACACTCCTTGATTTGGAATCAATGTGTATTGATGCAGTATCCTCACAGCCACTGGCAGCAGGTGAACCTGAGGCATGACCTGCCTCCTTGGTCCGTTCATGGCCCCACAGGAATCTGATAGCGTAATTTTCCAGCGGAATTGTAGAAGTTTTTCTGCCACCTGGCTGAGCTATGGTGTCTCTTATGCATTTCCCCTGCTTTTTGCATCACTCCCCAGGAAATTTGGTTCCTAGCAATGTGGACCCCTACCCTCTGAGGATAACGTGGCTATTTCAAGAATTGTGCTCACTGTGAAAGAATGTTGGGTGGTGTTTGAATGTATGTTACAGACTGTGTCTGCTGTGAACATGTGCCTTTCAGTATGACTTTGGAGATGTGGCTGTTCGTGTGAGGACATCTCTGGAATTTACCGTCTGTGTTTCTGCCTCCCAGTGCTGGAGTGTCCTGGAATGTGTTGTCTGCATGTTTTCTCATTCCCCACCCTTCCTAATATTGGGTAACTTAAGTTCCCACAACCCTTTGCGGCATGGAACTATGACCAATGGCTGCGATAAAGCTGCAGGAAACTTGCTTGCAGAGGTTTGATCTTCTCCTCTTGAATGTTGGTGCTCTCACACACTTCAGTGTGGCATATGGGTCTTATATGGCCATTTATCTTTCCACTTACAGCCATGCCCAGGACCACCACCTAATAAAATGACAGAAACAAGAATGCTGGGAGTGGTATGTTACTACCATTGGATCACATACCCTTTCTCCACAGGTTTGGTCAAAAATTCAATACCTGTATAGACACCAGTCCCTTACAGGCATCCCAGGAATATCTCTGAAAGATGTTGTCTACACTGACCCAGGCACTGTTGCTAAGCATTTTGCTTTGTATTATACCTGAGCCTGTGTGTCTGAGAACTATCAGTCTGCATTTCGTGGACTGAATTGACTTACCTTTCATTACATGTCACCTGGAGCTGTATAATGCCCCATTCAATGAGTGGGAGCTCCTCAGTGCTTAGTCCTTTGTCCCGACATGGCTCCAGTGCCAGACCACATCCACAGCCAAATGCTCAAACACTAATGAACAGACTGTCAGTATCATGTACTTGCAATTTTCAAGTGTATCTGGAGTGAGGGACTTGCAAAAAAGCTTATGACACCACATGGTGCCATCACATTGTCTTTACCACATATAAGTGGGGTCTCCATGGCCCGCTCCTGATTTTTATCTGGAACTTTTTATCACACTGTACATTCCATGCTCAAGTTGGTGCTTCCCACAGTACCCCACTTACACAAGAAAATGGGATCCTTTAGGACTCTGCACTGAGTGTGCCTCTTTGTCTATCAATGGTATAGCTGCAGCTGTGGGTCTACAATGTTACTCTACTTGTATGCCATCAATATTTGTGTTTACTGTTGCTCCTCAACTGTGCATGTTGCTGAATGCTGACTGCAGGGTGCCATACAGAGGTTGGAGTCCTGGACTCTCACCTATGGCTTCTGGTTTTCAGCCGCCAAAACATGTTCCATGCACTTTTGTCACTGTCCATTCACACCCAGAGTTCTTCCTCCATAACCAGTTCCTGAATGTGGTGGAGTCTTATCACTTTTTGGGACTGATCTTTGATGCCTGGTTCATGTGGCATCTCCATCTTCACCATCTTTAGTGAACATGCTGGTCACACCTTAATACTATTTGCTGTATCCACCAGCTGGGGTGCAGACTGCTCTGCAGTCTTGTGGCTTTGCCAAGCTCTGACAGTGTCCCATCTTGATTATGCGAGTCTGGCATGTAGCTCAGCATCATGTGTAGCCTTTTGGATGCTGGACCTGGTAGGTTATTGTGGGATCTGACTTACAACAGGTGCCTTTTGGACACGCCTACAGCCTAATCGCAGGGGCTAGTGCCCCCCCCCCCCCCCATACAAATGAGACACCCACAACTGTTGCTCACCTGTGTGATGGAATTAGCTGCTCCCCTGAGCATCTGAACTACCATGTCCTTTTTTCTGTTAGGGAGCTCTACTTCCCACAACAGAGGCTTAGGGCTGGGATTGTGGTCACAGTTTGCTTACTGTTGCCTCTTATTAGGGAGCAATTGCGTATGCTCCCATGGTGTGTACCCTGTACTTGCATCCGTCTCCATCTATCCTCAGCTGATCCCATGGTCTTTTGCTGCCTGTTCCTGGCCCTCCTTGATGCATTTCCAGGTTCAGGAGCATTATACACTGATGGTTCCATGGTCAGCGGACAAACTAGTGTTGCCTGCACACATACAGGATGCATAGAGCTACACACCTTGCTGAGCAGATGCAGTGAGCTCACTGCAGAATCGGTGGCCATCATTTGAGCCCTCAACCACATTTGTTCTTGCACTGGTGAGATGTTCTTAATCGGCAGTGACTCCCTGAGCAGTCTTCACACTATCAGCCAGTGTTACCCTCGACACCTATTGGTTGTGACTATACAGGATCTCCTTTGTGACATGCATCAAGCTACAGTCAGTCATCTTTGTCTGGATCCCAGGTGACGTTGGGACTGGTTGGCCATGTTGGATACCAGGATGCTGACTTAGGAGATGGGAGTACCAGAACCGGACTTTTGGTTAACTCTGTGCTATCAATGTTTGGGGGATTGTAACATAGATTAGTGTGCTCTGGTTTCTCCAAATAAACTGTGAACCTTAAAGGAGACAATGACTATGTGACAGACTTCCTTTTATGCTTCTCGCAAGGAATCTACTGTTCTCTGCCGGCTTTGCATTGGCCAGATTTAGCAAATCCACAGCCACATCCTCCAGCACTAGGATCCACCTTATCATCAATGTGGTGTCCATCTGGCAATGGCCCACATCCTACCAGACTTCCCCCTTTACGGTGCTTCATCCAAGGCACGACAGCAGCCTGCAGCAGTGACAGATCTCCAGCGGCAAAAAGGGTTGCCTGCTTGCTCAGGTATACGGCGATGCAACCATATTTCGTGTGCAGTTGCTGCCATTTCCCAAAGCATGGGCCAGACGCAGCTGCACCACCAGTGGGCTGTTGGCAGTGGGATGGAGAGAAGTGTGGCCAAATTGGATCTGACTTTTAACTACTCGGATGTTTCACCACAAGATGAAAATGACACAGCAATATTACCATGGCTCCTCAACTTGTTGGAGAAGAAGATTAATATTATTTTTGCAGCACATGACAATAAAGGTTGTTACAACATTTTGATTAACAAGCACCTCTTAAATGATGACACCAAATTCAGACTTTATTTCAGGTTAGTTTGCACATATTTTTGCACCTTACATGCAACCTATTCAAGAAACCCATCAGTGCAACTGAAAAACTTGCAGTGACACCAATTTTGTTCTCTAATACACCAACTTTTGGCTAAAATTATTAAAATACTTTCCCTCTATGTCACTGTTGTAATATTTTAACAACTTGTAACATTTTAACACATCATGGAATATTAAGTAATTCCTCATCAATATTGCTACATGCTGTCACATTTCTGCTTTAAGGTGAAGACAGTGAAAAATATGAAAAATAGGTTTATAGCAGTGGGGAGCGAGCGAGAGAGAGAGAGAGAGAGAGAGAGAGAGAGAG